>NC_060280.1:51333919-51633919 GCF_021613505.1 Equus quagga | reverse complement strand
GAGAAAAGAACCATTTCCCAGCCTAACACTTTCATTTCATTTCTGCCACTCAAAATAGAAAAACCACACTGGATACAGTTGGACAATATTTGTCGCTATCATTCATGTTCATGCCATAGCATTTACCCATATGTTGTTCTAGGCACTGCCCAGAACCCAGAATTAGACCTGATCTTCATTCATTAGGGTAAGATAAATACTCAATACTAATAGAAAAATAATAATGTACAAATTTTAGAGGAAATACGCAGAGTTTGAGACATTTATAATTTTAATTAGACAAATGTTTTTAAAAATTAAGTAATCTGAAAGCTAAGACTGAATTTCTTTTAGAATTTGTTGTTGGAGTATCAACCATTGATCTCTTTTTGGAGAGAAGAGGAGATATTTCAAAAGGAAAACTTGAAGTTTCTGGCTCACCTCCTTAGTTTCTGTTTTGTGCCAGAATGGATTGACTACAGTTTTATTATTTGGTCCAAATGCTTCCTGGATCATTTTGGTTCTTGATATATAAACCACTGAGACAGAAGGTGATAGAAATATTTAGAGCCAAGTAATTTTGGATGATTAGGAAATTCTGCCTCATGTGACTTTTTCATTAGTTTTTCAAATATAGGTCATTTTGTGTTTCAAATATGGGTTATGTTGATTTCTCTTTGTCGTCTATTTCCCTTGTCTCTTATAGCTGGGGGTGGCCTGCTGCACAATGGGAAATGTGCACTGAATGGCCCTGGCTTCACTTAGTTAAAGAAAATCATAACCTTCTAGGTCCTGCAAGTAATTTGTAAATTGTGTGATCTTGTTGATGTCCAGAACTATAAAGAGTCTGAGATTTTACTTTGCTGGGAAACTTACAAGATAGCCTGTCACAGTTTCATGGATACTGGTGGAAGACACAAACCTCCTGGGTCAGAGATAAAGGACAGTATATTATCTTAGCAATAACAGTAGCCAGTGTATTCTCATTTTTGGCTCAGTTCCCCAAGCCCTAATTTCTACAAGGAGACATGAATGGATGAGGTGGCACTGCCCTCAAAGCGAGTCCTCTTACAGGAGAGGAGCTCTGCGTTTAGGGAGCTTAAATCGTTTGTAATGGACAATAACCATGACTGTCTTTATGCTCTGGAGGGAGACACTATCTCTTCTTCCAAGGCTGTTTGCTATAACGTCCTTGAAATTATAGTTTGGAACAAAGGATCATTGCCTTGCATACAAGATGTGTAGAAATTCTAGACCTGTCTGTGAATAATAGGATTTTAGGAGTCTTTTGGAGTCAGTAATTGGTAGAGACAGTTAGTGGAAAAGTTGATTTAAAAATTATAACTAAAGAAAAAAGTTGCAGACTTATGACTGTGGAAGTAACAAAAACCAATTTGACAAGTTTAAAAATGGTAAATCAGGTTTTTCTAAATGTTATTTCTTGGAAGAGTAATTTAGATAACATTATTTTTTAAAAAGAGAAGTCATGCCAAAAGAGAAAAATAGTTTAAATGGTTAAATCTAACATATTTTTGGCTTTCTTTTTGAGAAACTGTTTATAAAAGTATTTTTTATTAAGATTGTCACCCTAAATTGACCACAGATACAGTTTACTCTTTAATGCTTTAAAGCATGTCACGCTTAATGAATGCCAATTCATGATATTCATTTAGTCCTTTTAATTCATTTAGTAGTTTCACTGAATGTATTTACTGATTAAATGTTAAATACTCATTTCCAGGAAGTTTGAAGTTGAACATGTTTTTTGCAGAAGTATGTTGACTTGAAAATATGCTCTTATATGGAGAAAATATTTTCTGATTAATAAAGTGCAGAAGCATTTTCTCCAAGCAAACTAAACAACAGATATTGACGGCTCTGTCCTCAATACTTATGTGTTTGTAGTAATATAACTCTTCTCAATGGAAATGATCATTTTAACTTTGGTTAATGCAGCATCAAAACTAAATGTTGCGTTCTTAAATCACATGGTTCAATTTCTGCTAAATATAACAACCCAATGAAATATAGGAATCATCTCTTAACCCACAACAATATTGAGTGAACTTAATGAACATGTAATTAAGCACTTATATTATTTTTTAAATAAAAATGAAATATATCAATTTGGAATATTAAAAAGTACTGCATTTGATATGAACATGTTTTTACAAATGTAGAAAGGTTATACCACCTGCTCTGCATGTGTCACTTTTTTTACTTAATCTGCTTGTGTTTAAGATGTATCACCTTACAAAGCCTCCAAAAAACATTTATATGTAACCAATAATAGTTATTCAATTGCCCTTTGTCTGTATTTAATAGTGCTTATGACAAATATCATAAATTTTGCAATTGAAATCAATTTTATTTTTCCTTTTAGTTGTTTAAAAATGCTACACTGTTTTAGGATTATGAAAATTATTATTATCAGTTGCACAAATATTTTCATAACAGCATTAACATAAATAAAATTAAAATTAACAAAAAATGTCAATACATCTGAACTCTAACAAATCAAGTTGTATTCCTTTCTCTTCCCTTCTTGTACTTATCCATATATATGCATGATTTTACATCATAGCATATATCTGTGGACTTTTTGAATGTAATGTAATATCATATCTGTTTTTTCACGTGTGATATGTATTCCACATAATAATTATGTTAAAAGCCACATAAAAGTCTATTGAGGAACTTTTTTATTGAGGAAGTAATTGTTACATGATTAATAATTTCCTTATCGTTGGACATGTGTAAGTTGATTCTAAATATTTGTTCTTGTACAGTGTGGCCAAAAACATCTTACACATCTGTTTTTTTCCTTTAGGCTCATTTTTAGACTAAATTCTGACAACGGGACTTTCTAAAGCACAAGAACTGAATATACTTTCATGAGTCTTAGACCATATTATTAAATTACTTTCCAAAAAGACTGTTCCAGTTTCTGTGTCATCGGTAAAAAGAGAGGATATAAATTTCACTTCAGTCTCGAATACCTTTGGTGATATTCTTTATACTGCTAATTTAGTATATGAAAAATGATACCTCGTATTAGTTTTTATTTGCATTTAATTATTAGTTGATTGACTATTTTTCCAAATGTTGCTTTGCTAATTATATTTTATTTTGTGTGAATTATACTTCCACGAACTTTGACTATTTACCTATGAGGGTCATAATATTTTCCTCAAAATTTTATATAAGCTCATTTCAAAATATAGTAACTAATTCTTTGCTACCTTATTCAATGTACTGTTTTTCCCTCTGCCACTTTCTTTTTATTGAAATTATTTTATTATAAACATTTAACACTTTCTTTTCATTTTGGTCTCTTCTAGCTCATCAAAGTTTATGTTTACTAATACAAGATCAGATAAATATTGAGTGCCTTTCTATTGCCTTTTTTTTTTTGCCATTTTGGGGTGTTTGTTTTTATTTAGTTAACTAAATAAAACACATATAAATATTTTTTTCACATAAGTTTGCTTAGCTATATGGTATAATATGAGGTGCAAATAATATAAATAATTATTTTTCCATATAGCTGACTTATCCTCTCACAATTTTTTTTTTAAATTTTTATGTTTTCTTTTATGGTAAAATACATATAGCATAAAACTTACTGTCTTAAACATTTATATATATATTCAGTGGTGTTAAGTACATTCATGTTGTGCAACCATCACCACCATCCATCTCCAAAACTCTTTTCATCTGGCAAAGTGAATCCCTGAATCTTTTAAACAATAATTTCCATGACCCTCTCCCCCAGTCCCTAGCAACCACATTTTACTTTCTTTTTTGTGTGTGTGAGGAAGATTCGCTCTGAGTCAACATCTGTTGCCAATCTTCCTCGTTTTTTTGCTTGAGAAAGGTTAGCTCCAAACTAACATCTGTGCCAGTGTTCCTGTATTTTGTATGTGGGTTGCTGCCACAGCATGGCTTGACGAGTGGTGTAGGTCCACACTCGGGATCCGAGCCTATGAACCTGGCCCACCAAAGTAGAGTGCGCTGGACTTAACCACTATGCCCCGGGGCCAGCCCCCTTCTCTTCTTCTAAATCTCTCTTTCCTCGCATGCTCTAGCCTCTAGTAAACCACCACTCTACTCTCTGTTGCTATGAGCTCAGCAGTTTTTTAAAAATATATTCTACATATAAGTGATATCATACATTTGGTCTTTCTGTGTCTGACTTATTTCACTTAGCATATTGCCCTTAGGGTTTATCCACAGTGCTGCTAAGGGCAGGATTTTGTTCTTTTTTAAGGCCAAATAATATTCCATTATATATATATGGAATAATACTCCATATTATATATATATATTTCTTTTTCCATTCATCTGTCGATTGACATTTAGGTTGTTTACACATTTTGACTGTTGTGAATAATGCTCCAATGAACACAGGAGTGCAGATATCTATTTAAGATACTGATTTTATTTCCTTTGGATATGTACCCAGAGGTGGGATTGCTGGATCATATGGTAGCTCTTGTTTTAATTTTTTAAGGAAACTCCATACTGATTTCCATAATGGCTGCACCAATTTTCATTCCCATCAACAATGTACAAGGATTCCATTTTCTTCATGTCCTTGAGAACTCTTAACTTTAGATTTTTTGATAGTAGCCATCTGACAGGTGTGAGGTGATATCTTATTACAGTTTTGATTTGCGTTTCTCTGATGATTAATGATGTTGAGCATCTTTTCATATATCTGTGGCCATTTGTATGTTTTCTTTGGAAAAATGACTATTCAGGTCCTTTGCCAATTTTTAAATCAGGTTTTTTTTTGTCATTGAGTTGTAAATTTCCTTACATATTTTGGATATTAACCCCTTATCAGATACATGGTTAGTAAATATTTTCTTCCATTCCATAAGTTGCCTTTTTATTTTGTTGGTTGTTTCCTTTACTGTACAGAAAGATTTTAGTTTGATGTAGTCTCACTTGTTTATTTTTGCTTTGCTGCCTGTATTTTTGGTGTCAGATCCAAACAGATTATTGCCAAGAACAATGTCAGGGAGATTTTCCCTTCTGTTTTCTTCTAGGAATTTTATGGTTTCAGGTCTTATGTTTAAGTCTTTAATCCATTTTTAGTTGATTTTTGTGTATCATGTAAGATAAGAGTCCAATCTCATTCTTTTGCGTGTGAGTATCCAATTTTCTCAGCACCGTTTATTGAAGAGACTATCCATTTTCCATTGTGGGTTCTTGGCACTTTTGTCAAAAATTAGATGACTATATATCATGGGTTTATTTCTGGGGCCTCTATTCTGTTCCTTTGATTTATGTGTCTTTTTTTTTTCTAATACCATACTGTTTTGATTGCTATAGCTCTATAATATAGGTTCAAAGCAGGAAGTGTGATGCCATCAGCTTTGTTATTCTTTCACAAGATTGCTTTGGCAATTTGGGATCTTTTACGGTTCCACACAAATTTTAGGATTTTTTTTATTTCTGAGAAAAACTGAAATTTTGATAGATTGCACTGAATCTGTAGATTACTTTGGGTAGTATGGACATTTTAACAATATTAACTCTTCTAATTCATGAACATGGGATATATTTTCATTTATTTTTGTCACCTTCAATTTCTTTGATCAATGTTTTATAGTTTTCAGTGTACAGCTCTTTTTCCTCCTTGGTTAAATTTATTCCTAAGTATTTTATTGCTTTTGGTGCTATTGCAAACAAGCTTGTTTTCTTAATTTCTTTTTCAGATAGTTTGTTGTTACTGTTTAGAAATACAACTGATTTTTGTATATTAACTTTGTATCCTGCAACTTTACTGAATTCATTTATTAGTTCTAACCAGTTTTTGGTGGAGTATTTAGAGTTTTCTATATATAAGATCATGTTTAGCTTGGATAACTAAGAAAAAAAGAGAGAAGACTCAAATAAAACCGAAAATGGAAGAGGAGATATTACAACTGATACCATAGAAATACAAAGGATCATAAGACACTACCATAAACAATTATATGCCAGCAAATTGGATAACTAGAAGAAATGGATAAATTCCTAGAACCATACAACCTACCAAGTCTAAGTCATGAAGACATAGAAAATCTGAGCTTACCAATGACAAGTAAGGGGATTGATTCAATAGTCAAAAATCTCTCAACAAAGAAAAGTACAGGACTAGATGGCTTCACTCGTGAATTCAATGGAACATTTAAAGAAGAATTGATACCAATTTTTCTCAAACTATTCCAAAAAATTAAAGATTAAAGAGCACTTCCAAACTCATATTTCGAGGCTGAATTACCCTGATACTAAAACCAGACAAAGAAAGCAAATTACTGCCCAATATCCCTGATGAACATTGATGCAAAAATCCTCAGCAAAATATTAGCAAACTGAATTCAACAGCACATTAAAAAGATCATATACCACAACAAGTGGTATTTATTCCTGGGATTCAAAGATGGTTCAGTATATGCAAATCAATAAATGTGATACATTCCATTAAAAAATGAAGGATAAAAATTATATGATCATCTTAATAGATGCAGAGAAAGCATTTGACAAAAGTCAACATGCATTCATGATAAAGCTCTCAACAAATTAGGTATTGAACAAATGTACCTCAACATAATAAGGGCCATATATGACAAGTCCGCAGTAACATCATACTCAGTGGTATAAAGCTGAAAGCTTTTTCTTTAAGATCAAGAACAAGACAAGGGTGCCCACTCTTGCCACTTCTATTCTACATAGTCTGGAAGTTCTAGCCAGAACAATCAGGCAAGAAAAAGAAATAAAAGACATTCAAATTGGAAAGGAAGAAGTAAAATACCCTGGCATAATGTCAAATAAATAATTTCTTTATCTTATTATATATCCTTTTTTATCAAACTGTTTAATAAATCAGATGTATTTCTAGGCTTTGAGTTCTGTTCATCTAACATAGGTGTTTAATTTGGTGTCTTACTTGCTCTTTAATCACTTCAGGTTATTAAAGTGCACATATGTAACATTCAGTTCCTCCTAGTGGTAGGCCTTTCTCCTGGTCTGAACATCACACCATCTTTTTTTAAAGGCAACTAGGTTGTCCTATAATAAAAAAATGATATTTGAGCATGAAACCAATCAGAAAATATGGAAAGGAAATAAGGGAAGATTTCAATCTCCCTGCGTAAGTCCTACCCTCAGTACTACTCCCCAGAGTTACCCCTGATATTTCCTTGCACCTCTTTTCAGAAAATGTTTATCCATGTGCAACCCTATGTATATATGTTCTTTTTACAAAGCAAAATTGGATTATTTCTTCATACTTTCCTACACCATGATTTTTTTCACTCAGTAGTATGTATATTTTATATAATCTTGCATTTTAGCAACTGTAGATTTATTCCATTCTTTCCAGTAGCTGCGTTGCATTCCATTATTTGGAAATAATTTCAAAAAAGCTTTTAATAGTTACTTATTCTCAGTCTTCCTTTTATAAGTAATCATGATTGTTGCTGGATGCAGCATCTCCTTCAATGGAAAGAGTATGGACTTTGCCATCACACAGAATTGGAATCTCACCTTGGTTAAATGAATGTTAAATCCTTGGAAAAATGACTTAATCTTTTAAAATCTCATCTCCTCATCTGTGATATAAGGCTACTACCTATTTTCTTAGGCTGTTGGGAAGATTAAAGGAGGCAGTAAATTTTAAATACCTGGTATATAGTGCAGAAGGGAAGGGAGAAGAGAACCATATTTCAGAGAGCCTACTTTGTTGAACTTCACTTGAATTGTGGTTGGTTTCATAGAAATCCTATTTTTTTGCCCCATTACTGAAATAATAGCTTCAATGTATATGGCAAGATTTCCATGTTCTGAACAGCCTTCAGGAATCTTAAAGTTGTAATTGGCATCTCTTAAAGACAGTTTATATGTGAGAAGGATGCATAAATATACTTGAGTGTGGCATATTTATTGACATAATAGTTACATTTTGGTGTCAGAATTGTCCAGTAGTTTCATTTTCTTGTCTCTTAGTTTGCTGTGTAATCTTGAATATTGGAAATTAATGAGTAGGAAGAGAGAGGCAGCAGGCTATGAGCATATGGTGCCTACTGAGACCAAAGGAAATATGACTGTGTATACCTGTTCCATTCTCCATGTCCCCTCGTTAGTTTATGTCTGGCCTTCGAGCAGTCTCTTTGCACACAAGTCTGAAACACTCACAGAAAGATTACCACCTGGACGTGTTAGGATTGTCTGTCTTCTGTACCAGGTTTCTGATAACTCACTGCTTTCTAAATTACAGATAGGAAGAGACATTCATAAGACTGAGCTAAAATAGAGCTTGATAGTCCCCTGGGCGTATGCTTGGCACAACCTGTAGGGATCATAAGTTCTCCTAAGTTTGAAATGAGGAAGTTTTGGGGATTTATAAATCAGGTACTAGAATCCTAAAAAATGTTCTTGGCAGCAGAGCTTTGGTTCCATGCCATTCATCTTAGGCACACTTTGGAGAACTTGAGCTGCTTTGTTATTTCCCATATCAAAAAGGAAAATTTTACAATGTTAATGTTTATGAGCAATTGGGAATCTTAGGGCCCACCTAGCTCCTACGTATAAAGATACTTTGGGCATATTGAGAACACTGGATATAGAAGGGCTTTGTGAATCTGTTTCCTTGGTGTCTTTCCACCTGGGACCACAGCCTTGAGACTCTGTCTTATTTCTCTTCTCTTATTTACTCATTCAATCACTTATTTGTTTACTTAGCATTACTTTTCTGCTCACAATTATAAACCAGTTTTTAGATCCAAGTTCCTGCTTTGAAGCCTACATTTTAAAGGGGGAAATCTGACAAATACCTAAGTTAAGCAACAAAAGTAATTTTAGAGAATGTGTTTAAGTATTACTTTAGGAAAATAAAATTGTGCAGTGGGACATAATACGCTAGAATGGAGAGGTACTTGAGCTAGGCTGTGCGAGGAAGTGCTGTCTGAGGAGCAGAGAGCTAATGATGGGATTGAGGCAACTATACGTAGGTCTGGAAGGAAGTTCATTCTGGGGAAAAGAGAAAGATCCAGAAACAGCCATAGGGCTGGCATACTCCATGAACAGCAATGACAACAAACCCAGTGTCTCCAGAGCAGAGTAGAGGATAAGGAGAAGTGTGAGCCATATATCACCAGACTGCTGCTTACGTATTTCATTTTCTTTCCTGATCTGCCTTGGAAAGAATTTGACACTATTTGATTGCAATGAGAAACTATTCAAATGTGTTTGTTTGTCTTTTACCAAAATAAATATGCAGACTGATTGTATGTTGTACAAAAATACTTTGACCTCTGCAAGGGGGGCAAGAATGGATGCAGAGACCAGTTAGGGAGTTATTGTAGGAGATCAGGGAAGTGGTGATGGAGGCTTAGACCAGGAATTTTGAAGCAGACTTGATAACTATTTGATTCCAAATATATTTTGGAAGTAGAATTCGTGAAAAACTTAGTGGTATATAGATATTAGATGTAGGATAAAATCGAGATTAAGGACTACTCCAAGTTTTCTGGCCTAAGGTGGATGGAGGGGCCATTTGCTGAGTTAAGGAAGACTGAGATACAGGAAAAAATGGAATATAAGAACACTATTTTGGTCATATTAAATTTCAGATGCCTATTAAGCATCAGAAAGTAGGATCAATAAGTCTGAAACTCAAGGATGAGGCCAGATCTGGGATATTGATTTGAATTTTAAAGCCAGGTACTGGATGCGCTCTTCTAAGAAGAGAGTGGAAATAGAGAAGAGAAGGAAACAGGACAAGAGCCCGTGGCATTCTAACATTTAGAGTCAGGTAGTGGAGAAGGGACTGAAAAGGAGAAGCTAGTAAGATAGAAGAAGAACAGGGGAATTTGGCGTCTCAAGAGCCAAGAGACAATAAATATTTCTAGAAGGAGGAAATGCGTGTTTGTGTCATTGATGCTGGGACAAAAGTGCGATGGGAATAGATGGATTGACTGTTGAATTTCAAGATGCTAAGAGCATCAGCAAGTTTCCCAAGAGGAAAACATTGATTAATATAGGGGTTAGATAAGAGGAGGTCAGTTAAGGGAGTATCTTGTATGTGGTCATTGGATTGTGCCTTTAAATTGAAGAATTTGGATATATTAAAGAATGTAAGGATTTGTATTTCTACTAAAAATCTTTGACTATGGTTTCATATACTCAGATTTCATGTGTTTGTGAAAGAAAAGCACCATTAATGAAAAACAATTAATGTCTAAGAGTAACGATAACTGCATTTTGTTCTTATTTTTCATTGAGAACATGTCACATATATAGAAAAATAAATAAAACATAACATTTACAGTTTAAATGATAATTGTAAAATGAACTCCATGTAACCAATGCCAAGGTCAAGAAACACAACATTGCCAAAACCCACAAGACTCCCATGAACTTCTTTGCAATCTGACTTTTGTAATAACCATTTGTTTGTTTGCCACCTGCGTATTTATCCTTAAACAATGTACTGTGTTTGAACTTGATGTAAATGGATCATGCCATTTGTATTCTTTTATTTCTTGCTTAATTTGCTCACATTATAATTTTGAGTCATTAATTTGGTGTGTAGCTCTAGTTCAGTCATTTTCATTACCGTACGGTATCTCATTGTATAAATATACCATAGCTTATTTGTCCATTCTATTATTGATAGATATTTGTGTTATTTCTAGGTTTAGACTATTATAATCATGCTGCTATAAACATTCTTATATGTTTATCTTGGTGCATGTTTATTTGAGTTGCTGTAAGACTGCACTGTCAACTATAGAAAGCACTAGACAGTGGATTATTTAAATTTAAGATTAAATAAAGTTAAAAATTAAGTCCCTCAATTTTGTTAGCCATATTTAAAGCGTTTACTTGCTACATCTGATAGTATTGGACAGCACCAATTGTAGAACATTTCCATAACTCCAGAAAGTTCTATCGTACAGCCCTACTCTATGGTACATCCCTCGGAGTGGAATTGTTAGGACCTGAGATGGACATATCTTCAACCTCATCAGGTAACGCCAAACTGTTTTTCAAAGTGGTTGTAATGGTTTATATTCCATGCAACAGTACGTGAGAATCTTGCTTCTAACTCTTACACTTCCTCAGCAACACATGGCTTAGATATTATATTAGCAGTAGGGCTGCTGTAACAAAGTACCACAAACTGGGTGGCTTATACAATAGAAATTTATTGTCTCACAGTTCTGGAGGCCAGAAGTCTGAGATTAAATTGTCAGCAGGTTTGGTTCCTTTCAAGAGCTGTGAGGGAAGAATCTGTTCCAGGCTTCTCTCCTTGATTTGTGGATGGCCGCCTTCTGCCGGTATCTTTACATTGTCTTCCCTCTGTATGGGTCTGTGGGTCCAAATTTTCCTTTTTTATAAGGATACCAGTCATTTAAGATTAGAGTCCACGCTAATGACCTTATTTTAACTTGATTACCTTTTTAAAGACTATCTCCAAATAAGGCTACATTATGAGGTCCTGGGGGTTAGAACTTCAACATCTGAATTTGGAGGAGAGGGGCACAATTCAACCCACAACAGATATTTTAGATGCCTTAATACTTGCTTTGTCGATTATAGATTTCGAATTACGTTCACTTATTCTGTGGTTTGCCTTTTACTTATTTTTTTAATAAAAATAAGTTCTTAAATTTAATGTATCTTATTTAACAAACATTTCCTTTATGACTGGTGCTTTTGTGTCTGGTTAATGAATCCTGAGATTATGAACATTTTTTTTTCTATATTGTCTTCCAAAAGCCTTATAGCTTTGTTTTTCTCATTTAGGTCATTTTTCTACCTGAGATTGTTTTTTGTTTATGTTAGGGAGGGGTAAAATTTTTTTTTCAGTAAAGAAAAACAATTTTCTCAGCATCATTTATTGAAAATTCTATTCTTTCTCCAAAAATCTGTAATTTCATCCCCGATATATAAAAAGCATCCATAAGTCTGTTTATACTACTTTATTTTGTCCTTTTGGTCTGTTTTTATACCGTTATATCAGTATTATACTTTCTTTATTACCAAAGCCTTGCAATAAGTATTATCTGATAGGGCAAGTGTTTCTAACTCGTTCTTTTTCTTCAAGAGTTTCTCAGCTATGATTGGTTCTTTGCATTTCCTAGTTTTTTATAGCTATGTTTTGTCACACTAAGTTCCCTTCTATTCCTGGTTTGATAAGAGGCTTCTTCTTTTTTTTAAAATCATAAATAGAAGTCGAATTTTATCAACAATTTTCCTGCAGCTGCACTTTACTTTTTTGAAAATCCCAAATGATGTGCTAGATGCTTTATAAACATCACATCTGATCTTAAGATCAGTTTTACAAAGTAAGTATTATTACTCCCATCTTGTAAGTGAAAAAACCTAAGCTCAGAAAGGCTAAAGTAGCTTGCCCAAAATTCTAGGTACTAAGCAGAAAAGCAGGGATTCAAACTCAGGTTTCTCTGGCCACTTCATTCAGTCATTCATTAATTCATGCTTGTATTAATTCAAAAAGTTGTTATTGAGGAACCTCTCTGTTTCCTTGAATTCTTCGTAGCTGCTACTTTTATCTCCTTATCACTGGAGGCTGAGTGTAAAGAGTTCTAAAATGTGATGCTAATTCCACTACTTTTCTATTTCTTGTGTGAAGACTAGATGGCACTAGGGATGCTACAAGGACAAATGGGTTAGATAAAATTGATGCCTATGTTTAGTAGCTGATATAAAAAATAAAGTCCATCTCAGTAGAATAATGCAAATGGAGAGAGGTAGTAGTTAAGGGAAGAAAAAAATGATAAAGCCTTCCATCATCTGCTTAAACATTATTTTAAGTAATGGTGAAAAACTTCAAACATGTTAGCTAAAGTATACGAAGTGTGTTGAGACTGAATGAGGGCTGAATGAATAAAGCCAGACGAATGCTTTATCCAACTGCTTGGTTTTCATCAGGAGACTCCATGATGTGGTTAACAGAGTATTGGATTAGCACTCAAAAGGCCCAGGCACACTATTAGACACTGTCTCAAGAAAGGTGTTGTATGGATTGTAAAACAGAGGCCAATATGCCTTGCAAACATATCAATTTTGTTTTTTTTCAAAAATGGTGACAATATTATGGGTACATATAGATGACATGGGTGTCTATAAAGACTAGTACAGGCCTATGTCTCATTAGGAAGCATAACTCTTATAGGAGTCACATAGTTAAAGCGGTAGGTGATCTTCATGAATCAAACCCAACAACTTCCTAAGATGTTATTTGATAAGGCAGAGTTTTTATATAGCAGATTACTAGAGCCCCCACTCCATTCCTTGAAAAGTTCAAAAACTATCAAGTAATTTGGAGACCACTAGGCAAATATCTGCTTTCTATATTATTTTATGGCACTAAACATTGATGTGCGGAGTCTAGACAACCTAATAATTTGACTTTCCTTCAAACATTTCTCTTCTTAAATCTAAACATGTCCTTTATTGGGAATAACTGTGTATGGTTCATTGGGTGAGTTAATTTACAGCATTATTTGAACAAGGTGAATTCCCACAGCATTTTAAAGGAGCTCAGTGATTTAGTTGGCATCAAATCTAATTTTTGAAACACTTGTTGAGTTATAAATTGCATACAGTAAAATTCGCTCTTCTTAAGCATACAGTTCAATGAGTTTTGGCAAATATATACAGTCACAAAACCACGACCAAAATTAAGGTATTGAACATTTTGCCACCCCTAAATTTCTCGCTTATCTCTGAGCAGTCACTTCCCTCTCTTGATCCCACTCCCTGTAATCACTGACCTATTTTTTGGCCCTATAATTTTGCCTTTTCTAGAATGTCATACAAGTGGAATCACATGGGTAAGGTTTATGGCGTCTTTAGCTCAGCAGAATGTTTTTTATGTAGATCCATATTATTGCATGTCTCAATAGCTCATTTTTTTTAAGTGATGAGCGGTATTTCATTGGGTGGATATACCATAATTTGTTTGTTCATTTGACAATTAATGGACATTTGAATTATTCCAGGCTTTTTGGATTGTCAGTCAAGTTGCTATGAATATTTGCATATAGATATTTGTGTAAACATACTCTGTCGTTTATCTTGGATTAGGGTTGCTGGGTCATAGGGTACATGTAAGTTTAACTTTATAAGAAACTGCCAAAGTGCTTTTGAAAGTGACTGTACTATTTTGCATTCCTAACAGCAACGTATGAATTCCAGATGCTCCACACCCTTGACAAACTTGATATTGTCAGTCCCTTTAATTATCCATTTGATGATTAATTAGGTTGAGCGTCTTTTCATGTGCTTACTGGCCATTTGTACATTTAATTTATTGAAGTATCTTTTAAATCTTTTGCCCATTTTTTTTTGGATTGCTTGTCTGATTGAGTCGTAAGAGTTCTTTATATAGTCTGGATACAAGGTCTTTATCACATACGTGTTTCGTAAATAGTTTCTCCCTGTCTGTAGTTTGTCTTTCCATTTTCTGAGTGTCTGTCAAAGAGCAGAAGTTTTTAACTTTGATGAAGTATAGTCTGTCAATTTTTTTTAATGGTTTCATGCTATCTAAGAAATCTTTGTCTAATCTGAAGTCACAAAGATTTTCTCATATGTTTTCTTCTAAAGTTTTACTTCATGTTGATGTCTAATGTTCATAGCATGCCAGTCTATTTAGGATCATCTTTCATTTCCCATTTTTAATCATTTATAATTGTGCATATGTCACATTCACTAAGCATAAAGTTAGTTTATATACATCTAGCTGTAGAGACTTGTTCAAAATTTGTTAAGTACTTTATTTACTGGCCTCAATGGCAAAATATTTTTACTTTTTAGTAGACACTATTCTCTCTTTAGTTTTGTGTTTTTCTGTGTGGTGCAGTTTCTTAGGACTCATAATAAAGGGTTTAAATTTTAGATAATGAAGCACTCACTCAAGCACTCAAGGTAAAACTCATGATGCAGGCATCATTTGGTTTCTGAATATCAGCTAGTTTTCATTGCTGACTTTAGTAGTGATTATCAGCCAGTTGAAATCAGTATTTACACAAGACAAACTTGCAAAACTACCCAACAGACTAGATCTGTCCCAGTAAGAAGAGTTTTTAGATGTCATTTAAGAGCACTGTCTTCGTCAGTGGGACTGAATACAGTGACCAGTTTACAGTTTTTCAGTCATGAGGAGTTCTTTGGCACCCTATTTATGATCGATTCCAGTCTTAATTTATTACCTATTTAGATGAATGTCCAAGGCAGGGGCCCAACAGACTCTGCCCTTCTGTTTGACTTTGTCTCCCAGCTGATTGTGTCCTTGAATTACAATAGCCAAGACACTAGAGACCAAGATATTAGACACTAGAGACAATCAATAAACTAAATACAATAATGGTTCCAATTTCAATTCTTTTCAGAGTTTATCTAGGGATCTGTCTTCTTTTCCAACAGATCATCTACCAATCAGTCTACTAGTAACATTTTAGACCTGACAATTGCTGATCACAATCTGAATTTTCCAAGAATTGCCTGATATTTCCAGACAGTCCAGTCTTCCAGACACAGTATATTTTTCAAGATAATAGAAACTACATGGGTTCATAGTTGGAGGAATTCTGCTTAAGGTCCTCCCTGTAGGCCACTTGAGAACATATTGTCATTAACAATGCTAAACATAAATGTATGTTCACACACTCTGAATTTTAGTTCTTAAGTTACTCAGAATACTAATAGGATAATGCTAGTTTTTCTCCAGCACTGAGTGGCAGTTGGAAAAGGCATCCTCCAGCCTAACATCCTCCAAGGTGTTTCACAGTCTTTGGCAAAAGTAGGCATACGGGGAGCCCCTAATCAGAAATTGCTTGCACATGAAGAATTCTCTCCTCATATTCCATCCATTCAGCCTGCCCCTGGCCTAAGCTTTCTGTCTTATATAGATTACAAAAAATGTATTCACTTTTACATATGGCAACGCAGTTAAACAAAAATGAATTTAAATATTCTCCAAACATATGTGTTAAATGTGGACATTTAATACTACATAAACCTGGGGAAAAACGCATATATTAAAAAATTTTAAATATATGTATACTGTGAAGAATATCACATCTTGACTTTCTTTTGTGTCTTTAAAAATAATAAAAATTAAGAAGATAACTGCTTTGAGTACGTAAATCGACTTAGTTCTCAAACTAGTCTTTAGACCCTGCATTGTTGTCTGTTTCCTCATCTGCTCTTGATCTGCTGATACCCTTTCCAGCGCAGCTGGAGAGCAGAGGCCTGAGGCAGTCTTCTATGTGTGTGCCCCATGGTGTTGCCTCATTTCCACTGCTGATAATTGTTTCAGCATTCCGTAGAAAATAGAAAGTTTTACACATATGCATAGTTCAGTGCTAAGAGGAACTAAAGAAGTTTTGAATAACTTTTTCATCTTCTTATGTAACTCACTCAATTCTTTGCTATATTTTGACATAACTGGAGGCTTAAAAATGATTTAGCATTTCAAATCTATAATTAATCACAGAACAAAAATAAATGATCCCATTGAAACTTCCATGATTGACTCCAAATGACTGTTGCCTTCATCACCTGCCAATTTCTCAGTGTTGGTGCACCTAGTCTGTAATATAAAGGTGGACCTCACTTCGCAAACACCCCAAATTCATAAAATGGATAGCCTAGGACATGATTAAATATATTTTTAAGTGACTCTTTCTACAGAGAAACTTCTTACTAAATTTCTTTACAAGAGGAGCTGCCATGGGGTAATTGAAATATGGCCTAATTTTTAAGAATAATACGTACAAGCAATTTTTCAAAAGTATGTCTAGATTAGCCACAGGATTCTGGGAAGATGGTGACATCAAAAGGAGCATAGTTTAATTTTTTTTTTATTGAGATAACATTGGTGTATAACATTATATAAATTTCAGGTGTACATCATTGTATTTTGATTTCTGTGAAAACTATATCGTGTTCACCACCCAAAGTCTAATTTCCAACTCTCACCATACACATGTGCCCTTTTACCCCTTTGCCTTCCCCCTCCTCCCTTCACCTCTGGTAACCACCAGTCTAATCTCTGGCTTTGTGTTTCTTTGTTTTTGCTGTTGCTGTTGTTGTTTTACCTTCCACACATGAGTAAAATCATACTGTATTTGGCTTTCTCCATTTCTTATTTTGCTTAGCATAATGCCCTCAAGGTCCATCCATATTGTCACAAATGGCAAGATTTCATTATTTTTTTTTTTTAAAGATTTTATTTTTTTTCCTTTTTCTCCCCAAAGCCCCCTGATACATAGTTGTATATTCTTCGATGTGGGTCCTTCTAGTTGTGGCATGTGGGATGCTGCCTCAGCGTGGTTTGATGAGCAGTGTCATGTCCGCGCCCAGGATTCGAACCAACGAAACACTGGGCCGCCTGCAGCAGAACGCACGAACTTAACCGCTCGGCCACGGGGCGAGCCCCAAGATTTCATCATTTTTATGGCTGAGTAGTATTCCATTGTGTATATATATATCACATCTTCTTTATCCATTCATCCGTTGATGGGCACTTAGGTTGTTTCCAAGTCTTAGCTGTTGTGAATAATGCTGCAATGAACATAGGGGTGCATATTTTTTGAATAGTGTTTTCGTGTTCTTTGGATAAATACTCAAATCCAGTGGAATAGCTGGACAATATGGTGGTTCTATTTTTAATTTTTTGAGGAATCTCCATACTGTTTTCCATGGTGGCTGCACCAATTTACATTCCCACCAGCTATATACAAGTGTTCCCTTTTCTCCACATCTTCTCTAACACTGCTATTTCTTGTCTTTTTAAGATTAGACATTCTGATGGGCTTGAGGTGATATCTTATTGTGCTTTTTATTTTTCATTTCTCTAATAATTAGTCATGTTGAACATCTTTTCATGTGTCTGTTAGCCATCTATATATTGTGTTTGGAAAAATGTCTGTTCAGATCATCTGTCCATTTTTTAATTGGTTTTTTTCTTGTTGAGAAGTATGAGTTCTTTATACATTTTGGATATTAACCCCTTATTGAATAAATTATTTGCAAATATCTTCTCCCAATTGTTAAGTTGTCTGTTTTGTTGATGGTTTCTTTTGCTGTTCAGAAACTTTTTAGTTTGATGTATTTCCCTATGTTCATTTTTGTTTTTGTTTCCATTGCCTGAAGAGACATGATATTCAAAGAGATACTACTGAGGGGGATGTTGAGGAACATACTGCCTATTTTTTCTTTTAGGAGTTTTATGGTTTCAGGTCTTATATTCAAGTCTTTAATTTATTTTGAGTTAATTTTTGTGTATGATAATAGTCTACTTTCACTTTTTTTTGGGGGGGGGTGGTAGTGTGGCTGTCTTGTTTTCCCGACAACATTTATTGGAGACTTTCCTTTCTCCATTGTATAGTCTTGGCTCCTTTGTCGAAAGTTTGCTGTCCATAGACGTGTGGGTTTATTTCTGGGCTCTCAGTTCTGTTCCATTGATCTGTGTTTCTGTTTTTGTGCCAGTGCCATGCTGTTTTGATTACCATAGCTTTGCAGTCTATTGTAAAATCAAGAGTGTGATACTTCCAGCTTTGTTCTTTCTTCTCAGGATGGCTTTGGCTACTCTGGGACTTTGTCGTTTTATATATTAGGATTTATATTAGGATTCATTGTTCTATTTCTGTGAAAAATGTCATTGGGACTTTGATAGGGATTTCCTTGAAACTG
Organism: Equus quagga; assembly: GCF_021613505.1. NCBI lineage: Eukaryota > Metazoa > Chordata > Mammalia > Perissodactyla > Equidae > Equus > Equus quagga. The sequence goes on along the minus strand of NC_060280.1, from coordinate 51,615,223 downwards.
TAGATTGTTTTAGGTAATATGGACATTTTAACTATGTTAATTCTTCCTATCCATGAACACAGAATATCTTTCCATTTCTTTGTGTTGTCTTCTATTTCTTTCAACAATGTTTTATAGTCTACAGGTCCTTCACCTCTTTGGTTGAATTTATTCCTAGGTATTTGAAGCATAGTTTTTAAATGTCTTCAAATTCCCTCATGTAAACAACCAAGGCAGCTATTTATCAAAACCATAAACAAATGGACAACTTTCACAAAAAAATTTGTGACAAAAGTATCTCCACATATCTCAGGAATGCAGGCTGAAGGGATAAACCAGCAATAGCCACAAGGCCTGTTTGGTATCAGTGTCTGTACTGCAGAAAGCAGAGGGACACTCAGGATGGCATCTGAGAGGCAGAGAATAAGTTAGCTCACATCAGCCAATAGGTGTTTACTAGAAGGTCCATGACAATTTGAGAATCGCAGCTGAAACTGGATGGGTTTTGCTTATTCCAACAGCAGAGTGCAAGGAGCGTAAGGTAAATCCTAAACACAAAAGCAGTCTAGCTCCTATAAAATCTTAAAACTGAGCCTTTGGAGCTCATTTTTGGGACAAGATCTCACAATGAAGAGTGGAGTCAAAATTGGGCATGGTAAGGATGACAGAGGGAAAGTAAAAAGAAGGTTCAAATAAAAGTGGGTGAGCCATGAAAAGACATGGAGGAAACTTAATGCACATTATCAGGTGAAAGAAGCAAATCTGAAAAGGCTGCATACTGTGTGATTCCAGCTATATGACATTCTGGAAAAGCAAAACTATGAAGACAGTAAAAAAGATCAGTGGTTGCCAAGGTCTAGGGGCTAGAGAGAGTTGAACAGGCAGAGCACAGAGGATTTTAAGGGCCGTGAAACTACTCTGTGTGATATTATAATGATGGATACATGTCATTGTATGTTTGTCTAAACTCGTGGAATGTACAACATCAACAGTGAATCCTAATGTAAATTATGATCTTTGGGTGATAATGACGTATCAGTATAGGTTCATCTATTGTAAGAAATGTGCCACTCAGATGGGGAATGTTGATAATAGAGGAGGCTATGCTTGAGTTGGGGCAGGGAGTATGTGGGAAATCTCTGTACCTTCCACTCAATTTTTCTGTGCAACTGAAATTTTTCCGCTCAAGCCTAGCCTTCCACTTAATTTTTCTGTGCTCTAAAATATAATGTTTATTTTAAAAAGTGGACTTGTTTGTTTTCAATTACCTCTGTAAAACATTGCCACATATTTAGTAACTTAAAACAACATAAATATATTATCTCACAGTTCTGCAGGTCAGAATTCTGGATGGTCTCAGCTGGTTCTCTGTTCTGAGTCTGAAACCAAAGTATCAGCTGTCTGGGCTCTTATTGGGAGAGTCTAGGAAGAATCCACTTCCACTTTCATTCAGGTTGATGGCAGAGGTCAGTGCTATGTGATTGTAGGACTGAGGTCTCCATTTCCTTGCCAGCTGTTCTGAGGATCATTCCCAGCTTCTAGAGTCTGCCAGCATTCTCTGGTTCATGGCCCTCTTCACCTTCAAGGCCAGCAACAGTGGCCTTCTCATGTGGGTTGAGTCTTTCTCATGTCTCAAATCTCTTTGATTTACAGTTCTGCTTCATCTCTCCTCCCTCCAGCTAGAAAAAGTACTCTGCTTTTAAGGTCTCATGTGATTAGATTGGGTTTATACAGATAATCCAGAATATCTCCCTGAATCTTAGTTTAAGGCCCAATAACCTGGATTACATCTGCAGAGTCCCTTTGGCCATATAGCGTTCATATTCACAGGTTCCAGGGATCAGGCTGCAGAAATCTTTGGGGGACATTTAGCCTACCCCACTGGGGGAGGGGCACAGAACCTGGAAATCTTGGGAAGCAAGCTGGTGTAAAAAAAGACACGAGGGAGTTCCGCGACATTAGAAAAGTTACCCTGAACTGTGCCTCCTTCTGAAAGTTCAAAAAAACTAATTTCACATAGAAACAGAAAGAGAAAAGCATGGATATAACTTTTTATTTCAAAAACAAGCTAAAAGATAAAAATATGATACAAGATGTGAAAGAACAATGTTCATCAGAATGAGAAAAATTCAGAAGAGGTAACATAACTGAGATATTAGGAATAAAAGGAAAAATTCAACAAGAGAAAGAATCAATATAACAGAGAGTGTTTTAAGAGAAATAAAGAAGGAAAAGAACAACATAGTAAATATTAAAAAATGAAGAAAAATTTAAAGGAGGATTAGAGAGAAAGTTAAAAACATTGAGAGTAGGCAATTAAGATTCAACATAAGGATAACTGAGGTCTCTGGAAAAAATTAAAAACAAAGCAAGGAAACAGGAAAAAACCCCACTAACATCAGTAACCCAAGAAAACTTTTCTAAGAATATGTATATGTTTGAAATTATATATTGAGGGCACACTGAGCTACCTAAGAATATCAATGCAGAATGACAGACATCAAGCTATAGGCTTGTAAAATTACTGTACTTTAAAGAAAAAACTAATTTGGCATCTAAGCAAAACAAGCAAGTGATTTATAAGGGAAAAAAAGTTAGATTATCATCAGATTTTTTTTTTTTACACAGCAATATTTTATGCTAGCAGAAAAGTGTATTTAAGATACTCAAGGAAAAAAATGTTAGCCTGGGATTTTATTTTCAGCAAATTGACCCTCAGATATAAAGAGTGTAGAGAAACTGTGAACAATATACAGGAACTCAGGGAAATAGTTCCCAAGTTTTTCCTGAAGAAGCTTCTAGAGAATGTTCTCCTGACTACCAATATTACTAGAGAAACATCAACATAAAGCAACGTGGTGGCATTAAATGTATAGTTACTTATAGAATGCAGACTAAATGATGTTGAAGAAAAGAGAGTACAGTATGCAATGGCTATATGCTCAGAAAGAATATAGTTCAACTACCAAAAAATAGAGAGAATGAAAAGCATATATGCAAAAAAATATTAACTAATTCCTAGTAATTATACAGATGACAGTAGTTTTGTTATTCTGACACTGTTATGTGTGTAATGTGGGATATAGTAAATACCTATATATGGGATATTCTGTCATCCCTTGTTATCCTTGAGACACAGGATTGTTGGTGTAGATGAAAAGAGATATAAGTATAATATGAGAGGTTAAGTGAAAAGCTCTATAGTCCTGAATTTGGATTTGAATTGGAAGTATCAGTATGGTTTTATCTTAAAATATAAAATTATCTTAAAAGATTTCCTAAAGGAAGTGACACTCAATGACTGCATTATTTTATCCCAAAGTCCTTTTTCTCCAAGTGTAGAAGGCACCACTATAACTCTGGATGTTCAGTACAGAGGCTTTATCCTTTAAAATTCTGAACTTCCTCTTTATCCTTACTTAACAGTCAATCAGTCTGCAAATCCTATCAATTCTGCCTTCAAGTATTTCTCAAATCCGTCCGTTCCTCTCCATCCTAATAGCTCCATTGTCTCTCACCAGGAGTACTGCAATAGTCTCCCAACTGGTCTCCTTGCATCTATCCTTGCCACCTGCCAATCCATTCCTCACATTACAAAGTAATCTCTATAAAACAAATATGATCATACCACTCCATGTTTTAAACTCATCAACAGCTTTCCAGGGTCCTAAGAATGGCTACAAAGTCCTGATGGATATAGCCCCTGATTAACGCTTCGGCCCAAAGGGCACCATTCCTTTTCTAGCTCTGATTCTCCAGCCCTCCTGGGCTTCTTTTGGCTTCTTAGCCATGCCAGGGTCTTGAGGGCCATCGCATTAATTGTTTTCTCTTCCTATAATGCATTGTCCTCCTACTACTGCATCTTATTCTTCCTTTGGGTTTCAGCTTAAATATTACCTTCACCAGGAAGATTTTCCTGATTCCTACCCTAGACTAGAGAATATCCCCACCAAGTGCATAGCACCTTGCACTTCATAGTGACACTCTGGGCACTTGTAACTACATTTTCAGTGCCGACTTTTCCCATCAACGTGGACGTTCCATGAAGAGAGAAACTTATTTCCCATATTATCCTCAGCTCCTAGCACTTAGCAAATACTGATTAAATATTTATTGAATGGACAAGAGAATGACTGTCTAAATATACAGGAATAGGACATAAAAAAAAGTCTGCCATCTTCCTTGCTCTAATCTTTGTATTTATTAAACCCAAATGTGATATCATCTATTTTTTATTCATAGGATATTTTCATATTTCACAATCATTAATCTGGCTATGAGCTTTTTTTTTTTTTTTTTGAGGAAGACTATCCCTGAGCTAACATCTGCTGCCAATCCTCCTCTTTTTTGCTGAGGAAGACTGGGCCTGAGCTAACATCCGTGCCCATCTTCCTCTACTTTATATGTGGGACGCCTGCCACAGCATGGCGTGCCAAGTGGTGCCACGTCTGCACCCAGGATCCGAACTGCGAACCCCAGGCAGCCAAGAAGCAGAATGTGCGAACTTAACCGCTGCACCAGTGGGCCAGCCTATGAACTTTTTTTAACTAAAAGTTTTTCAGGCAGCTCATTTAATTTATCTGCAAAATATTACATTCTTTCCATCCTAACTTCTAAATACAATAAAACCTGATTAACTAGTACTCCCAGTTAGTAATGCTTTTAAAAGACTAGTCAAACACAATGGGGAAAAAGTCTATTATCGAGGATTTTAATAAAATGTAAGCAAAACTACTAAGTCTTATCCCAGAGTCAGCCCAGTCTTCTACATTTTCAATACCTGAGGTGAACACAAATATTCAGAATACTGACCCTGTAGTCCTCTGAAGTCCCAAGTCTTGGGAAAAAAATGCGTTTAATTATCTTGGCGCAAAAGTGGGTAAACATCTTTTATGAAGACTTTCAATAACATAGGTCAAAGAAAAAAACAAAATAAAACAATGAATTATTTGGCTAGTAACTAAGTTAACCACAAAAATAAATTACCCAGAACATGTTACTTCTGAGCATTCTGGAGACTTTTGAACTCCTCTTTTGTGTTACTATACATTTCTTAATTGCTTTGGCACCCTACATGATTTATATGTGTTTATTTTCTCACATAAATCTTATAGCAATGTAATAATAACTTGAGCAAGGGCAATAGCACAGATTACATAAGAAGTGACGGGGAGTTGGGGCTGAGTGCAGAATCCAGACACTAGGGGGGACAGGAACTGAGGGAACTTCCTGACCGCAGAGACTTAGTACAGAAGAGCAGCCTCATGGGCTAGGTGGAATGGAAGCTCCCTGATAGCATCAGGGAATCTAGCAAGAGAGATCTATGGCAAACTCAGGTTAGCCTCAATAGTTTAGGAAACAAAGTCAGAATTCCTCAAAGGTGGTGGGCGGTAGCCTGTGGGACACAAAAATGCGTTTCATCTGATTTCCAATTTTCCAAATAGCTTAACCAAATTCCACCTCGAAGGTATGATTAAAACCATAGTTTCAACCAGGACATCTAGGCTTGGCTGGGCCTGATGCTTATATAATTTTAAGGGCCCTGTTAAAAAAAACCAGAATGCAAAATTATGAATACAAACTTACTAGAGTCCCTTGGAAGGCACCTTGGAAGGCCTTGGAAGGGACCTGTGCAAGTGAAAGGCTCTGGAGCTTGAGCTTCGTAGCTTCAGGATCAATGCGCCCTGGGTTCAACTGTACAGTGTGGTTGCTTGATCTGACCTCTGACCTTGCTTTTGCTTAGCACCATAGTGATTGGTCTGATTTTGGTCGCTATCCATCCAGCTCTGCCTGTATCTTAGGGTACAGCTTGCCTCACGTCCAACCTGCAGAGCCATCTCCCTCCCAGGTCTCCCTGACCAGCCCGTCTCCACTACGGCTAAAATAGGCAGAGGGGAGATGGAGAGAACACCTAGGACATTTCTGCAATAATCTGGGTGAGAAGAGTTTGAACTGCAGTGGAACAGATGGAATGGGGAGAAGAGGAAATGAACTTGATAGATATAGGGGAGGAGAAAAGGAAAACAATAAAAACGTCAATACCAAATGACTGGAAGTAGGGGAACAGATGTGGAAAATTTGCTGATTTGGGCCTGCATATTTAGATTAGTTGAAAATGTGGCAGACAGTAAAATTGTGTTAAATACAAAAAGCCTCAAGTTGTGTTCACTTCATTCATCATACTCATGGGATTCAGGAGAAGTTATTGGCAAATAATCTTCCTTTGATACAACCAAACAGATATTCTTAGAACCAAACTTGTGAATAGAAGTATTTCTTAAAATATAGACTCTGCATATTGCCCATACACGTTGTCACAGCCTTTTGTATCTAGAAAAAGGAACGCTGAGTGCCTACCTAGATAAAAGGCAATGCATTACAGAGGTGAAGGGTGCATGCGCTGGGCCCAGACTTCCTGGTGTCAAATCCCTGCTCCACCACTTAGGAGCTGTGTGACCAAGAACGAGTCACTTATGTTCTTGTTCCTCAGTTTTCCCGTCTGTACAGTGGAGATACTAATAGTATGTACCTCATAAGGTTGTTATGAGGATTGAGTTATTATTTATAAAATAATGTTTAGAATTGCACCTGGCATGTACAGAGTAAGTGGTATCTAAGTATTTCATAAATAAATATGTTTTCTAAGATCTCTCCTAATTCTGAGATTATCCAGTTCTTTAGAACAATCTATTCTGCCCAACCTTCAGCATTGTTTCACTTCGCCTTCAGATGATTGTGCATTAAGACAAAGAATTTTTTAAGCACCGAGTATGTCAGAGGACCTAGTTAAAGAGGAAAGACTGCTCGGTGCACACTCATGCTTTTACCCAGGCCATTAATGCCTTTAATGAAGCAGCAGCATCTGCCATTCCCTTAGGAGAGTGCTCCAAAGGCAGGGATCTCATGGCCAGGATGCCGCCCTGGTATTCAGCCTAGAGTTCCATTTCCTCTCTGTGGCTCCATCCTTCCTGGTAAATAGACTGCTTGTGCATTATCCTACTCCCATCATCAGAAGTATGTGGACTCCTTTAATCTTTCCTGATCTTTCTTGACTTTTTGTGAAGTTTGAAGCTTTTTCTAACCTTTTGATCTATAAACCTTTGTGTCACAAAATGAAGTCTTGTGGATCCACAAGTCTGCCATTTATAGTACACGGCCATTCCTTAGAGAATGTGCTTATTATTCCTTACTTTCCACTGAAATTCAGTTTATTTAGTAATTAAAAGGGAGAAAACAATGCCTGTCCACGGTTCATGCCTCCTGCTTGCTAATAGGGCTGTTCACTCATTAGTTGGAATTTTCTAGGATGTGTGGCTTGGACAGAATCATTAATATTTTTGTGATTCCTAATACCAATTGGCCTGTGGTATTATTTTTATAAATCATTCTTTCGTATACACTCTTAGGTCAACGTTTCAGAAAACATCTAAGAACTTTTTCAGTCTCTCAAAATTCTGTTTGGCTCAAATAATTTTTATTGGCACATTTACTTATGAGCTCACACTCCTAAGTGTGTTTATTTTTATATTTTTATATTTATTGTATATTTTTCTAATACGCACAGGCTAAAAAAGCACCCTATTGCAGATCCTGCATCCCCATAGATTTCTATGATAACAGAAACAGGCTACATATGAAAGTTAATAGCGAAAACAAAAATAATAAAATAATGATAATAGCATTTATTGAGTGTTTAATCTGTGCCAAGTGCCAAGCTAAGCAGCTCTTTATAGTGTGTTCCTCATGTAATATGGAGGCCAACAATACTCTGAGGTAATATCTGCATTTTAAAGACAATTTTTAACCAAAGCTTTTCATAATAAGTTCATATTAGTAAATAAGATCATATTGAGTATACTGCTTTATGATCTGCATTGTGTTTGCTGGTCATATGTGGCAGACATCTTTCCATGTCAGTATCTCAGGATCTAATAGTTTGATAATACTCTGTTAGTCTGACTTTTACCTTTTCCATCACACGTACTTAAAATAATAAAAAATATAAATGTAACACAAATTTATTTATTTAAGTAGGTAAATATACATGTGGCTATAGATATGGATATACAGACAGACATAGATAAAAATATTTTATACTCCATTGCATTCCAGAAAGGATTTGGAGTGGCAGTAATTTGAACAAAGAACTGAAAACAACTTAAAGGGAGTAACTATTTAGTTACTTCATTTAAACATATATACATTTGTAAATAATTTCGTGAAGTTGGTCAACTAATAAATTTCAAGTTGTGCACTATTGTTCTTACGAAAGCTGTAAAGTGTCTGTGAAAATAGGTAAGATATCACACACACATGTACTTATCCTATACACACCCCACTTCACAAATGCATGTGGTCTCCTGTTAAGCTAATATACAGTATTGAGACTCTGTCATGAAAAAATGTGAATTGTGAAATCCATGCTTTCCCTCAATATTATAGAAGAACACTTGCTCGCAGTCCAATCATTATGGGCATAAAATGATGAAGCAAAGCCCAAAGACTTTGCTTTATAAATTTTTTAAGTGTCTTAGAGGCTTCTATCTTAATCGAATATAGTGGTTTCAGGTGTTGCTTTTCAAACTTGAGAGTAATTGGTGAAAACATATTTAACCAAAACCTAGAGGCGGTAATTCAGCGGAGCCTTGCAAAACCCAAAAACCCATTTGGCATTATCAGAGGAAGTGCAAATTTCAGAGCAAAACAAATATGTTGCATGAAGTGAAGAAAAAAAAAGAAATTATTTTTATTCCTGAAAAATTATAAATAAGTAAAATTGCTCTTATATTGCCAGCCATATTTCCTTCTCTAGTGTCAGTACTATGCTTTATAACATACTGCACAACCTGTACCTATATAATATGTTCTGAGATTGTAGCCTTTGTCATCCCTTTGGCATTTATGTGTATAGTGAATAGTATAACTCATTAGAAACATGGCCTATGGCCTAACCAGTTATACGTTTAAAAATACATTCCCTATATGGGGAGCTGAACCTATTTAGTTAAATCATCTTTTGATATTCAGAAAGTTCTAGAAAAGTTACATATAAGAACAAAGATACAATTTAGGAATAACACACCTAGATACTCAGTAAAAAATGCTAGATATTGATCTTGATTTTAAAATGGGAAAGAGAAACTAAAATACAAGAAGTTTATTTTTTATCAGTTAAAAAATATATCTTACATATAAGCTTCTAAGAGCAGAAAATATACCATAGTTAACTTAATGTTCAGTGTTTAATACGATTTCATATGGAAATTAGCAGCCAAAACTTTTATGGGGATAATGGCAGTTCTCTCTCCATTGGAGGAAACAATTCCGTTATTTAGAGATGTCTGCGTTATCTCTGAGTGGTCATTATTAAAAGGAGAGGCTCATAGCAGGATAGAGAGATTCATATTTATACACTTTTATTAATGCATATATATTGAATACTCTCCACGTGCCAGAAATTGTATGAGGGACTGGAAATTAGACACAATTCTTGTCCTCTTGGGACTAAAATCTACTGTGTGATGAAAATATGCCCTGCCATGAGGGTAGTGAGCACAAAGGGCTATGGAGCATAGAAGAAAAGGAGCTGCCCCCATCCTAGGGAGTCAGGGAAGTCTCTCCTGATGTGTTCCTTAGTCCCTGTTCTTGCTACCTTACTTTAGGCTGCCTTTGTCTGGAGTTCAGCTTTTCCCATAGTATGCTAACTGGTTGTCCTGCCTTCTGTCCTTTGCTCCTCCTCACTTCAAATCTGATTTAGAAGATTTCAGTGTCTCCACATCACCCTCAGGATTAAGTCCAGACCTTTCATTATAACTTAAAAGGTCATTTATGACTGTGCTTCTATTTTCCTCACATCCTAATCTCTAGTTACCTTGCTACGTTTAAGCCATGAGGCATACTAAACTACCTTGACTTCCAAGAACATGTTATGTTTCTGCTCACCTTCTGCCCTTCATTCATGTACTCCTTTCTAGAACATTCTCTTCCTCCTTACTGCACCTTTACCTGGTTAATTCCTACTCATCTTTTAAGTCTCAGAAATACAAATGTCATCCTAGTCTCTTCCCTTTTCCTTCTTTCCATTAAATCGATCATCGAATCCTGAATATTCTGACTATACATCTTGGCTGTGTGTATTTAAAATGTTTCTCCTACTTATTAAAACAAACCTGCAAAGTTGATATGCTTGTTCTTCTTTCACAGGTGGTGAAACTGAAGCTAAGAGAGATTAAGCTATTGCTCAGGAGTGCACATTTAATAAGTCACAAATCTGGGATTCAAACCAAATTCCGTCTGACTCCCAAACCAAAATGCTCTACCACACTGCCCTTCCAAGGCAAGGGAGATGCTAACGATCATTACGTGCTTGTTCCGAAAATGTTATTACTTTAAGGTGTTTAACTTCATTTTGTTTAATTGTTTCTTCCATGGTTATGCAAAAATCAGAGGCTAACGTAATTGGACACTAGTCTTTTACACATTTGCATCTCTTTAACAGCTGCTTTAGGATTTCTGCTTAAAGCAGTGGCTACTTTAAGTGAGATAATGGGACCTAATAGTTGCATATATATTTCTAAGGGATAGAAAGTGAGAAATAGTTGGAAAGTGAATGAAGTAAGTGTTTTCATTTCATATCAAAGAAAATTATTTAAAAAGTATCACCGGCTGATCTCACTTATAAGTGGAATCTAAAAATTTGAATATGTAGAAGCAGAGAGTAGAAAGGTGGTTACCAGGGACAGGGAGGTGGGCGAAATGGGGAGATGTTGGTCAAAGAGTAGAAAGTTCCAGTTACATAGAATGAATAAGTCTAGAGAGCTAAGGTACAGCGTGATGACTATACCTACTAATACTGTACTGAATACTGGAAACTTGCTAGGGGTGTAGATTTGTAAGTTGTTCTTACCTCACAAGAAAAGAAGTACCTCTGTGGGTAAATAGATATGTTAATTAACTTGACTGTAGTAATCATTTCATTATGCGTATGTATATCAAATCATCATGCCATGCACCTTAAATATATACAATTTATATTAAAAAGTAAAATAAATTCTTATCAGCCAAAAATGTCATTAAAATTCTCAATCTCTTACTTAAAAACTTAAAAATTAAATAAAAAGTATTGCAGACACACTGTAGGAAATCCTACCACCCACCCATAGATAACCATTGCTATCAAATTTTCTTGATTTTGTAGATAAAGATTGTATATATAACACTGTATACACACATATCATACTACCTGATACTCACTGTTTCGAGAAATGGGGAATATCGAAATGGAACACCCTGTCTTGAAACAAAAACTCTTGCAGTATTGTAGAATTACGCTTGATGGTAGAATTACATTTTTACTTAAATACATTTAGATTTAAGGGATAAAAAAGGCCTAACATATATTAAAGCCCCTGTCTCTCCATATCTTGGTAAATTTACCTGAGTGGCTATGATGGGCCTGTAATCCCAAATTTGTAAAACTAAGACTACAGTGAAGACAAAAACCGATATGGATGAGAGGCTACTTTTAGATTGGAGGAATGCTAAATGAACCAATGGGAGGTAGGTAGCTGGCTATCATTGAGTAATCTTGTGTTGACTTTGGCAAAGACAAAACCTGTCCATCTTGGAGAGATACCTCCCAAATTAACAGCCATTATAATTTTAAAACTTCAAGGAAATACATGGATGAGAGAAGTAAGAGAGGAAAGAATATTTTCCTCAAATGTTGACAAAAGAGGTGCAGAAAATTTCACATGGAATATCCATTCTTGATCTTTTAATGCAACATTAGGAAAGTTTAAACAACTTTATTTTCTATTCTCATGTACATGTCTTTAATGATCATTGCAAATAGAGCAGAGTATTTGAGTTGTGATTAGGTACATTTTTATCTCAAATGTAGAACCACTGAAATGGTTTAGTCTTTTTCAATTTGTTCTCTTCAATTTCAGCCAACCATAAATATCTGTGAAATGAAATCCTGTTCAACCTAAGGGAAAATATAGAATTTTTCTTTTTTACTCTCCACTGAAGATTGAAATTGTTTTCATCACAGCGTTAGTCACCAAAGTTTAGTGTAATCCGTGTTTTATTTCTGCTGCTATTGACTTAAAATGTTTCATGAGAAAGACAAATGGACAGAAAATTCCAGGTTGTGGAAGATGGTGGCAATAGCTTCCACTCTTCTAATGCATCTTAGAAACGAAACAGAACAAGACAAGGTAAATAAAACTTCTCAGAAAGCATGCCCGTGGCATAACTTGAGTCAAAGAATGGCCAAACTTCAAAATGTAAGAAGAAAAAGAAAAAACCTACCAAATTCTGATGCAGGATCTCTCATCTTCCTGCCCTCCCCACCTTCTTCACCCTGGCCTGCTTTGGAGCAAGCAAAGACACGAAGAAAAACTACAAGGAAGAGAGAGGAAAGCTAGAGAATAGCCTCAGGTTGATCTAAAACTATTGTCAGAAGGATCAAGCCGACTCTAAGTCTGAAAAGTACTTAAAAACTTGTCCTGGTAGATCTGAGCATAAACTACACGGAAAGGATTTAAAAGGTGTATGTGGTTTCAAAGAACATTCTTCAAAATGTGTCCCCTTCTAGGAGGGAAAGGCAAAAATGCTGTGAAAATGCCTTTTGGCTAGTAGATAGTGAAAGAGAAAAAGAAGCACAAAGGAAAAAGTCTTTGTCCTGGAAGACAATAGATAACCAAAAAATTGGAAGATAAACAACCCCATCTCCTATGACCAAAATAACCAACAATCCTCTAAAGTATCTGAATTTTGCAAACTGACAGAAGAGGATGCCATTGAACTAGGAATTTTGTACAAGGAAAAAAGGAAAAGAAAAATGTTCCAGTTGTCCTGCATCCTCACCAAAGCATGGTGTAATCAGTCTTTTTAATTTAACCATTCTATGTAGTAGTATCTTACAGAGGTTATCATTTGCATTTCTTTACCGGCTAATAATATTTAGCATCTTTTCCTATGTTTGTCATCTGTATTAACTTTTGGGGAAGTATCTTTCAGATCTTTGCTTATTTTTAATTAGATTCTTTGTTTTGGGGGGGTTCCTTTTTGCTCTCTTTTTTTGGATTCTTATTATTGAGTTCTGAAAGTTCTTTATATATTCTAGAAATAAGTCCTTTATTAGGTGGATGAATTGCAAACATTTTCTCCCAGTGTATGGCTTATCTTTTAATTCTCTTAACAAAGTCTTTCAAAAAGTGGAACTTTTTCATTTTGATGCAGCCCAATTTACCACTTTTTAAAATTCATAGGTCGTGCTACTGGTGTCATATCTAAAAATCTTTTGCTATCATCTTGTCAAATTTATAGGCATAAACTAGTCCATAATATTCTCCTATTATCACTTTAACCTCTGTAGAATCCATAATGATTTTACCTCTTTCATTCGTGGCATTGGTAATTGTGTTTTCTATTTTTTTTATTCTAATCTGATAAAGCTTTATGGATTTTATTGGTCTCCTCAAAAAACTCTATTATATAATGTTGGCACTGAAGCTACACCTAACAATTCCTTATAAACAGTTAATCTGGGTTATATCTATGCATTCTGTCATCCAGTCAACATTTACTGAGAACTTACTGGGTACACTGGCCATACATTGGGAAAAAGCCCTATGGCTTCATGGAATCTATTTTCTTCTGAGAAAGACAGACAATTAACAAGACAAATAAGTAAAACATAAATGTTAGTGATATGTGGTAAGATGAAAAAAAGAAGCAGGAATGGAGACTTTTTAAATTAGGTTATTCAGCTTAGTTTCCATCCTGAAAGCTGTTGAAAATGAAGGTAAATAGTCCACTTATTTAAAACAAACAGAATCAAATATTGTATTAACTGGAATGGCCCTTAGAGATTGCTTTAAAAGCAAGGAAACTGAGGACCAGAGAAGGTAAATGATGCTTTTCTTTGAATTGAACTGGTGATAAACAGCTGGCTGATCCAACTGGCTAAGTGCCATAATAACTTCCATGGGTGGACACACTCATGGTTTGTATTACTGCTCTGGGCTTCAGCTAAGAGCTAAGGAATAGAGACACAGTCAGTCTTTAGATCTAGGCCAATTCTACTTTTCTCCGGCCATAGTCTAACAGGAATCCATTTAACACCAGCTATGGGAATACTAGAGAACAATATGTTGTTTGTTAAATTTGATCTTCATCTAAAGAAAATCCCTCTGAATAGAATCAGAAACTCATTTCCTTTAAATAACTAATTTATTTTAAGGTAATAGCATCTTGGAATGAAAATGAGTCAACAGTTCAGGGTTATAAGCAGCTATTTAACATTGGATAAGTTACTTTGGGCCTCAGTTTCCTCATGTAGAAATAGCTATATAATTAAAAGATGTTTTTTATACATTCCTTCTTCTAGAGAAACTTAAGGCAGGTACTTGAAAAGTGAGAAAGTTGAAAGAGCCAATTTCTGAGTGCCATGCTGACATTTCTAGTCTGTGGTTCTATCATTATTGCCTTGGTGGATAAAGTGGAAGTGATGCAGAAATGTATCCCATGCCTTCAGACATTTAAGTAACTCACATTCACTCAGTGACCAATGGCATTAACAAAGAATCACAGAGGAGGATGCGTGGAGGAAATATGAGCCTTGGGCAGAGTTCTCAATGTTAGACTTACTAGTACAGCAGTTTAATGCAGTTCATAAAAAATGGTTTGAGTTACACATCTAAAGGGGTTGAGTTCACTTTTACCGTGAAAAAAGAAGGATAAGATAAGAATGACATCTCTGTGGAAAAATAGAACCTTGTTAAAAAACAAGGTTCATGTGATACAAGAGCCTCAAGGAGTTAGTCAACTAGTTTGATTCATGTGTATCAAAGCAATGGTTTCACTCATTTACGTTTTCCTTTTCACATTACTTTAGGGAAGTCATGTGACTTTCATAGCTCAAGCTGCCTTACAAATCCCCTTTTAGGGGGCCGGCCCCATGGCCGAGTGGTTAAAGTTCCACTCACTCCGCTTTGGCAGCTGGGTTCACAGGTTCGGATCCCAGGAAGGATTGGCAATGGATGTTAGCTCAGGGCAGGTCTTCCTCACACACACACACACATACACAAAATCCCATTTTAAATAGAAACTCACTGGCTGTGCCCCCGACGTTGAATATAGCTGCAGAGGGAAGTAGACACATCCATCCTCAGCTCAACATTTGGCAGCTTTCCAGCTACTATGGCTAGTCACACTAGGTAGATTTCAGTGTAATTCAGTGTTTTGCTTTTGTGAAATTGGTTTTTAAAAATACAGACAAATGAGAAAATGAAGCAAAAGACCTTGGCTGATAACCTTACTTCTAAAGGCATTATGGAATGGTAGAAAAAGAATGAGTCCTCTCTCCCCTCTGAGATGATTTGCCTTGATCTACTTTGTAGCAGAGTCAAGAGCAGCAGAAGCCTGGCCAGATGCTGCAGCTCTGGTGAGCCCTGGGTTTCCCAGGACTCACTCACGGTCAGCCTCTGCCTAACCCACAGGGATCCTTGTAAACTCCCAGGGAAGCTGGAGCCAGACAATGAACCACAGACTCCGCTCTGCCTATCTTATTCTAGGAGCTTTCCTCCAATAGTGTAACAGTGGCAATAGTTGCCTTTACTTATTCTGCGGTGTTGGTACTCAATACTTTTTCCAAACTAGTCTATATTGTTTAAGATGTACAAAGAAGGAAAAGCTATAAAAATAAAGTTAGGGGAATGTTTGACACAAAAGCCAGGTAGTGTTGTTGTGGTCACTTGTTGGAGGGCAAAGGAGATAATAATTCAGAATGGGCGCAAAAAAGTCTTCAAAGTTATCAGTGATCTGAGCCTTCGATGAGGGGAGTAAATGGGGGAAGGTAAATCGTGTTAATTTTATTATTAAACTTAAAATTGTAGCTCTCCAGCATGTATGTTTCACAATAATAAAAATAGCATTTAAAAATGAACCATGACGTCTGCAAACCTAAGTTTACAATCTTGCTTTACTATTTATTATAAGTGCAAACTTAAAGAGTTTTTTATATATCATAACTAGTCCTAGGTATTGTAAAGTGTTCCTTTTTTTTTAGGGTATTCAATCTTAGCTTTTTTCAGCTGTATTAAAATATAATAGCAACAATGACACTTTTCCTTATGTATACCATCCCTGTTTTGGATCAATCCCCAAAACATTTCTTCATGAGTCAAGTGGAAGTAACGAAGTGAACTTCACCAACTGCGGTGAAAATGAAATAAAATGACATCGATAAAGCGACTGGCACATAGTAAAACTTTAGTAAATGTCAGTCCCCACCCTCCCACTTCTAGTCACATTAAGTTAATGTATCTGTTCATAAGAGTTTATCCAATAGTTTTATTTCTAAAGCTAGAAAAATAAGGGTAAGTGTATAGTGAACTTACAATTTACCTGACACAC
Organism: Equus quagga; assembly: GCF_021613505.1. NCBI lineage: Eukaryota > Metazoa > Chordata > Mammalia > Perissodactyla > Equidae > Equus > Equus quagga. The sequence goes on along the minus strand of NC_060280.1, from coordinate 51,598,819 downwards.
TCAGTATGCTCAAAATCAAACTATACCAAATGGCCATATTTCATTTTTACTGAGGGTAGATAAGTATATTTGAGTTTTTGACAAGTAAAAATGCCTTACAATACTGTAGAATAATAAAAATTAAGACTAGTTATTGAACACTCACTATTATCAAGTAGTGAATGCTTTACATTATCTTTACCTCAATGAGAAGAAGAGCACCTACCGTATAAGGTTGTCAAGAAGAGAAAATTTAGTTAAGATTTGTAAGCACTTACTATTATGCCAGAGCTGTAAGTAATATTTTCCAAATAAAATACACACAATATTATAACTCTCCCACCAACACTGTGAAATGGGAATACTATAATCCTTATTTTGGAGAAAGCCGAAGAGTCGACACGTGGCCAGGCCAGAACTTGAATCCATGTCTGGTTCTTCCAGCATCTGTGCTTTTAACAACTGTGAATCTGAAGTATTTAATAAAAACTTATGAATTTGGGCACAGGGTGAGGAAAAAAATTGTGTAGCTTAATAATTTCTGATAGTGTGATGCTAGGACTGGTATAAGGACAAAGTTATAGAACAGAGGTGAGTTTTGAAAGTCATTGAGCAACATTTATAACTTCTGATGCTGTCTAACCCTTCACGCTACATTTTGAAGGCATCGACACATTTAAAAGAGGGCATTGTGGATTATTGGGAGGTCTTAGTTATATCAAGTTAGTGTGTAAAAGTTGGTTGATTTAGTCTTGTGACTGTTTTCATATTCAGGTGTAAAATTCTTTTATTCTCACAGATCCTGATCTAAAACTGGTGTGTTATTAATTAGATTACATCACTCTGGTAGGAGAAATCCTAAATGAATAAACTGTCACTCTGTGGCAAGTGAAGCAAATGTGGTTCATCTACAGAGTGTTCTGTCTGCCTTCTCCTTAGCTGCCTGAATGACGTAGGAACATTATGAAGAGTCACCCTCGATATATACAGGATACACTTCTTTTCAAAATTTAACACTTTGATAGCAGAGATAGTTTGTGTAGTATGGCTGTTACACATTTGGTTATTGATGATAAGTAACATTCTAACTGTATAGTAAAAAATATGTTCTTGATATGGAATAAAATAGTTTGGGAAACTCCTAAAAAGCATGACAAAACAGGATGCTCTCATTCATTTTTCTTTTCATACTCTTTTCTTTCTATTAAGTAATAGGTTCATTTGCAGGTTCATAAGACATTTTGTGCCTGGCCTTTACTTGGCACTGAAGTATGAAGACGAGTTCAGCATAGAGACAGGGTAAGGGAAATGCACCACGAAGGGAGGAAGAGTAAAGAGTGGAACAGTGCTAGCAAGGCTGAAGCACAGAAGATGCTGAAGATTAAAAAAAAAATACTAAGGCAACAGCAATGCCCTTTTAGCTATGTTGATGTACAGAGCAAGAAAAAAAACAAGGATGGTGGGGCTGACCCTGAGGCCGAGCGGTTAAGTTTGCATGCTCTGCTTCGCCAGCCCAGGGTTTCACCTGTTCAGATCCTGGGCACGGACATGGCACCGCTCATCAAGCCATGCTGAGGCAGCATCCCACATAACACAACCAGAAGGACCTACAATGAGAATATACAACTATGTACTGGTGGGCTTTGGGGAGAAGAAGAAGAAGAAGGAGAAGAAGGCTCCACATGCCTCAGAACAAAATCTCTTGAGCTGGAAACCCAACTAGAATTCTGAAACTTGAATCTCCTAAATTAGAATCCTTAGCTCTTAGGGAGTTATCTAAATTTTCACCTTTCCTCCCTCAGGTGTAAGTCCTAAGTGCTGAACTGAGAACAGCAATGGAACCCAGACCCCAGCATCTAACCCTGAGCTCTCAACCTTCAGTTGAACTGAGGCAGGAATCAGAAATCCCTTGGCGGGGGGGGTGCGCCTGTGCATTCCAGCTGTAGTGGACGTCTTTCTGTTTTCTTTGGACTACTGACTTGTGCAAGTGTTGTTCTCTCTGCCTGGGGGGCTTCTCCTCCTTCCTCCCCTCTGCCAACTTCTTTCTCATTCTTAGAATAAGTGATATCGCTTCAGAAAAGATCTCTTTCCCAGCCTCATGAACTGAGTTGGAAACTACTTGTTATTCATTTATATAGTACATTGCACTTTCCCTTTGATAACATTCGTTGCCCTGTAATCTTTTATTCATTTCTTTCTTTTCTGCCATACCTGAAGCGTCTTTCCATGCTGTGTGCCCCATGTGCTTAGCATGGTGCCTGGATCTGTAAATATTTGAACTGGTGAATGAAGGAATGAACTGTTAAGATCATGATGGTGGATGTGAGGTTTGATAATGGTATCTAAAATCATACTCCATCGGCAAAGAAAGGCATCTCACAATTTTTATTTCTAAATAAATTACGCACTGCACCATCCAACCGTCTCTTTCTCTACATTTTTACTCTCTTATGTATGCTAGGCTCATAGAGACTTCAACCTGCTCTGGGAGCAGTTGGATGTAGCCCCTATGGGAGAGGTTGAAAGCATGCCTTAGCGGTTGTAGAAGTCCACTTCTTTAGCACTGTTATTTCAGGCAGTCAGCAGCTTCACCTTGTGCTGAACACACAATTTCAACAATCCCGAATGTTTCTATGACATCACATTACCCTCCTTCTCACCCTCAGAATCAGAGTTCTTCATTCTAAGCCTCGTATGAACAACAACTTAAAATGCAGATGGATGAATCTTAATTAAAGGCTCATTTGTTAAGATAATGGACTGCCTGAGATTGAATGTGGGTGTCCTTCCTGACAGATAGCTTATAGAAGGGAAAAATAAGCTCAGAAAGGTGAGAACTGATGATGCATCAGTGACTCATAACAAAAAAATTATCCACTTACCATTTTCTCTGTGCATATGTTTTCTTCAGTGATTTCTGAAGGAGCTCATCATGGCAAAGTCAAATCCACTTATAGAGTGTGTGCTGGGTGTTGTGGCTTGGGTATTCTGGTTCACTCTCCACCCTTTGCACACTCTTCTCTGCCTCGGGGGGATGGCATCAATGCAGATCTGTGTGGACTGCATCAATGGGGCTCCTTTGTCCCCAGGCTTTGGGTTGAGTGCAGCCCATCGAAGGCTGCTCTAGGATATCAGAGGGCAGGAGAGTGAAGTCGGGACATCAGTTCCTCTGGCACTCTCCTTTGGCTGTTACTCTCTACCAAAGGTCAGAAACTCTGTCAAGAGGCCCTTATCTTACAGTTAACTTGTTTACCTTGTGGTAACTGCTTCCTCCTCATGCACCTTCAGGCCTAACCCTACAGTGTCCTAGATCTGGGTACTTCACAGTGCCATGTTGGATTTCCCTAACTCCTGCCCACAAATTCCTAGAATCTCTTCATTAAACTCCTCAGATTACCCAACCTAAGTATGCTATCTTTTCCTGCTTGGAATCTCTTATACAGAGGTTATTTGCAGAATGGGAAAATGAGTTTTTGTAATACACAGGACTGTGATGGCTTTTGATAACAGAAACAAAGGGTTTAAACTTTTTTCTTTGATGAGATAATTGGTATATATTTTGATTATATGATACACAAATTTTTAATATTTCCAAGAGTACTCTATCAAAATAGATCAAGATAAATGCATGTGCCCAGAGCTCTACCAAAGAACATTTTAAAGAGGGAGGACATGACACATCAGATAAATTAAACCGCGAACTGGAGGCTGAAAAGAAACAATGACATTTCAGACATAGTTGTTTTATAAAAAGCCAAGTTTCTATAACTGTTCCATTATTTACTCATGTTTTCATTCTCTCACATAGTTAGGTCTTTAAATTATACAAACAAGATGTCAATTGGTAATAAAAATAAACAAAAAATAGATAACAGGGACAAGACATTTTTCAGTCACACTTTTGCTGGTTCCCAACTAAGTGACAAGTAGTTCATGCTTCTATCATTTTGCTCACTGATTAATAAGGCAGTGGTGTGATGTAGTGTGACTGATCAAACAGAAAAGTTAGTATTTGATGAAACGAGGGGAGTCCATGGGGAAAATCAAAGCTAATTGAATCAAAATAAAGAATTGCTATCTTGAAAACTATCTGGAAGTTAAAGGGACTTGGTAACGCATTCTAAAGATAGGGGGTTATGCTCTGTGTGTGGTGTCAGGAGAGGCAGAGAGCAGGAGTGATGAGAAAATATTAGTCCTGCCTTTCAGGACAAGAAAATCTCCAGTTCTGGATCAACGAGAAGTCATAAGGATGCCGTTAAAACATATGCCTTTGAACTTTTTTCATTCCCTATTGATTTTGCTGCTTATTTGAAGTGAATATAAAATATTGCATATACAGCAGGGCACACTGTGGTTTAACTTTTATTTTTCTTCCTTTTTTATTTGTAGGGTTGTACATCCTAGTGCTTTGCTGTTGGTTTAACAGGGAACAAACAGGCTTTGAACTTTATTCCTTTGACAAGAGAGATTCGTGCATTCGACAGTTATTTACAAAGTGCTTGCAATGTCCCTTTCTGCTAAGTAGTGGCATCCAGTGGTGAATGAGGCAAAATAGTCCTTGCTCTCATGGGACGAAAGAAAACCACTCTGATTGTTTACTGCTCCCTCTACCCTAGAGGAAGGACCAGGGGCGTGTGGACAGAGATTAGGTAGACAGAGTAAAAACAGTCTCACTGTTATAAAATTAGAATAACACTACTTTTATCATTCATCCTCCGAAAGTAGTCTGCAAAATTGCTAGTTGTGTTCATTGTTAATCTCTAAATATCCAAGTCCAATTTTTCCCATGGAAAATGTGCATGTCATAAACATACATTTTGGAATTTCCTGTTTTCACCTTCTAAAAGTCTGCTCTGTGGCTCTTCCATGCTGCCTGGAATAGTTACATGCTATTTACGTTTTTAATACTTCTGCTTTAATAGAATAGATACATTTAGATACTTAATATGGAGCTTAGTTTGTATAGGAGCAGTTCCATCTGCTAAAAGTGCATCATAGTTGAACAGGAAGTAGAGGAAATTACTGCACGTGCTCTGGACTCAAGCAGACAGTCCATTCAACTGAGAAGCTAATTTGTGTTGCTGGCATTTTCAATAGAGATGGATTATTCCATCTCTCACTATCTAGGGCAAAAGACACTATTTCACCAACAAAAAGAATCAGGAAAATGAGGTATGTGAAAACTCCTGAACCTAATTTTCATGACCTAATCAATATTTGAGTCCCATGGGGGCAGTGGCTAGTTACACTCTTTCCTAGAACTGGTATTTATATATTGTGATAAAACAAATTTTAAAAATACAGACATGCAAATATAGGTTACTAAACACTCAACCATGCTAAATATGGCTAAGTGGATGAAGAAAAATTCTTAGTAAATATTTTTCTTAAATAGAAGAGCTGTCTTTGCAAAAGCGTGCCCTTTAGCTGGAATGAAAATATCACTTCTCTTGCCATCGTGCTTTGGGATGTTCCTCTTTCTAGTAGATGGTTTTTCCAGTTTACGTTTGCAATTAATGTGTGATTCTACAATATAGCCTTATAAAATCCATTCTCAGAGAGGTAATATAATCCAGCAACATCTAGTATCTTTCTTGAAAGGCTTCAAATGTTCGTTACTTAAAAAGTCGTTTTACACCTTTTGCTTTTGCATTTGAAAGTCAGCAATTAAGCAACACCACTTGTGACAAAATAATATCCATAGAGCCTTTTGTTGCTTCTGTAGACAGTAGTTAGGGGAGTCAAGGAGGCAGCAAAGGGTGCATTTTATTCTGTCAACAGGCAAGCCACTTTCCCTTTATCTCACTACCCAGCAAGAAGTGCTGCCTTCATTGTGCATGCAATAGTTGTCTTCCAAAAGCAATCTCAAAAGGCTCTCTGAACATTTTGTATCTGGCTTTTCTGTTGACAGACTGCTAAAGAGATGATGATAATCCAGGTTTTTTTAATAAAAACATACCTGAAATTTATATCACTGCATATGATTAATATTTGTGATCACAATGACGGAGACAGGTCACAATTTAAAACTGAAGATAACACTTTCTATGGAAATGTCTTTGCTGTTTCTTCAAAAGGATGGAAGTTATAGTTATGAAAACCATGATAGGTTAGAAGGAAACAGGACATATCTTTAGGATTAGTGGCTTGCTAAAACAGAACTTACCATTATTCAAATAAGTAGGCATTAAAATCCTAAATCATGATTTTAAAATTTTACAATTTAAGATGTCACAGCTTAGGCTTATTCTACCTCAATGTAAATTTAGAGGTGTTATATGAACAAATACAACTTTGGAAACCAGATTAAAAATTGAGATATGAGTAAAGTTATTGAATATATTTTTTTCTTTTTTTAAAGACAAAAATCATTTATATCAATTACCATTGCAATCCTTGCCTTTTAATGGGTCTTCTAATTGAATAACAGCTGAGAAATGATAAAGTTAGCATCCTTCTTGTTCATATAAACGCATGTTCCCGTGGCTGTAAAAAACAATGAAACCCAAATTTAAGCACTTTCCACGTTCATAATTTCAGTTGACCCTGGAAATAATACTGTGACATAGGCTGGAATAATTATTTCTCCCATTCTTATGGAAGAAAACAAAAAAGAAGCTTTATTCATGGTCTTTTGGTACTTGATAGTATTTTGTGTCTTTTTTTTACACATGAGAACTTTTCTTGAAAGTTCTCACTCCCAGTACTTTCATCTCATTTTTATAAATCCCCGATCCTAGTTCTTTTCTCCTTTTTCTGCTTTAATTTTACAGGTTTTCTTTTCCAAAGCGTTATCCATGTTCAGCAGCCACCTCCTCTTTCCCTAATCATTGAACTTTCTCTTGTCTATGACAGAAACCAAAGAAAGTAATATATACAGTAGACAAGAGAGGAAGTGAAAGGCTAAGAGGTTATTAGAAGCCAGAAGCGTGACAGAGAGAAGGGAAGAAGGCTCAGAATTTTGGAAGGAAGATGATGGATGATTGTTCATGTAACAAATCTTGGTGACCTCTTATCTCTTCTACCTCATCCATCTTGTTAACTCAGAACTAATGCTGCTCTCCTAAAAACTCACTTCTAAGAATCACCTTTGGCCAAAACCAACATCAGATTCTGGCTAATTCTTATGAGGGGAAATCACACTCTCTTAGAAAGGACATTAGAATTAATATTTATTAAAAAAAAAAAAAGGAAGTTCTAACCAGAGCCATCAAGCAAGAAAAAGAAATAAAAGGGATCCATATTGGACAAGAATAAGCGAAACTGTCACTCTTTGCAGGCGACATTATTTTATATATAGAAAATCCTAAAGAATCCACTAAAGCACTTTGATAAATAATAAATGAATACAGTCAAGTCAGGGATACAAAATCAACATATAAAAATCGGTTGCGTTTCTATACACTAACAATGAAGTAGCACAAAGAGAAATTAAGAAAACAATCCCGTTTACAATTGCAACAAAAAGAATAAAATACCTAGGAATAAACATAACTAAAGAGGTGAAAGATCTGTACACCGAAAACTATAAAACATTGTTGAAAGAAATCAAAGAAGACACAAAGAAATGGAAAGATATTCCATGCTCTTGGACTGGAAGAATTAACATCATTAAAATGTCCATACTTCCTAAAGCAATCTATAGATTCAACACAATCCCTATCAAAGTTCCAACAAAATTTTTCACAGATATAGAACAAGTAATCCTAAAATTTATGTGGAACAACAAAGGACCCCAAATAGCCAAAGGATTCTTGAGGAAAAAGTACAAAGCTGGAGGTATCACACTCCGTGATTTCAAAATATACTACAAAGTCATAGTCACCAAAACAGCATGGTACTGGCATAAAAACAGAGACACAGATCAATGGAACAGAATTGAGAGCCCAGAAGTAAACCCACACATCTATGGACAGCTAATATTCAACAAGGGAGCCAAGAGCATACGATGGAGAAAGGAGAGTCTCTTCAATAAACGGTGTTGGGAAAACTGGACAGCCACATGCAAAAGGATGAAAGTAGACCATTCCCTTACACCATGCACAAAAATCAACTCAAAATGGATTAAAGACTTGAGTGTAAGACCCGAAACCATGAAACTTCCAGAAGACAACCTAGGCAATACGCTCTTTGACATTGGTCTTAGCAGCATATTTTCAAGTCCCATGTCTGACTGGGCAAGGGAAACAAAAGAAAAAATGAACAAATGGGACTACATCAAACTAAAAAGCTTCTGCACAGCAAAGGAAACCATCAACAAAAAGAAAAGACAACCTAACAATTGGGAGAAGATATTTGCAAACCATAGATCAAATAAGGGGGTTAATATCCAAAATATACAAAGAATTCATACATCTCAACAACAAAAAAACCAAGAACCCAATTAGAAAATGGGCAAAAGATCTGAACAGAGATTTCTCCAAAGAAGATATACAGATGGCCAACACGCATCCGAAAAGATGGTCAACATCATTAGCTATCAGGGCAATGCGAATCAAAACTACAATGAGGTATCACCTGACTCTGGTCAGAATGGCTATAATTAACAAGACAGGAAACAACAAATGTTGGAGAGGATGTGGATAGAAGGGAACCCTTGTACACTGCTGATGGGAGTGCAAACTGGTGCAGCCACTATAGAAATCAGTATGGAATATCCTCAGAAAATTAAGAATAGATCTACCATATGATCCAGCTATCCCACTGCTGGGTATTTATCCAAAGAACTTGAAAACACAAAGGCATAAAGATACATGCACCCCTATGTTCATTGCAGCATTATACACAATAGCCAAGACTTGGAAGCAACCTAAGATCCCATCAAGGGATGAATGGATAAAGAAGACGTGGTATTTATACACGATGGACTACTACTCAGCCATAAGAAATTATGAAATCCAGCCATTTGTGACAACATGGATGGTCCTTGAGGTTATTATGCTGAGTGAAATTAGTCAGAGGGAGAAAGTCAAATACCATATGATCTCACTCATAAGTAGAAGATAAAAACAACGACAAACAAACACATAGCAATGGAGGTTGGATTGGTGGTTACCATAGGGGAAAGAGGGGAGGGCAAAAGGCGTGATTAGGCTCACATGTGAGGGGATGAGCTATAATTAGTTTTTGGGTGGTGAACATGATGTAATCTACACAGAATTCAAAATATATTATGATGTGCATCTGAAAGCTATATAATGTTATAATCCAATATTACTGCAATTTAATTAATTAATTAATTTTAAAAAAGGAAAATAATATCTATTAAGGGTTACTAGCCATTTGAGGAAAAACTCTAATGTAAAATTTAGAGAACAAAGCAAAAAACACAAAAAAGCAACTTGAGTAAATTTTCTGAAGTGTTCTGATATGTTTAGAGTCATTATCACTAATGTCTCCAAAATTAGATAAGGGAAGATAGTGTGTCTTTGAAAGCAGAAAAGGAGTTATAAAAAGAAACATTTTACAAACAAAAAGATGTTCTTGAAAATTAAAAACATAAAGCAGAAAAAAATTCCAAAGATATATTAGAGGATAAAGCTAAAGACATATCCCAGAGTATAATGCAAAATGATAAATAGCTGGAAAATAGGGAAGACAAGATAAGAAAATTAAAGGCTAATTTCAGAATGTTCAACATCCAAAAAAGAGTTCCAGAAACAACACAGAAGGAAGGAAAACAAGATTATCAGAGAAGTCAAAAATAGTTCTCAGAAAATGACACATTTTTCCTGATTAAAAGTTTACTGAGTACCCAGAACTATGGAGGAAAAGAGATTCCTTCTAATAAAAAAAATCATGTAATTTTAAGGCACCAGAGACAAAGTGAATATCCAGAACTGTATTTTTCAATAGCAACTATAAAAACTAGAATGTAACAGAACAAGGCTTTCGAAATTATTGTCAGCCTAGAATTCTCCACCCAGCCAAACTACCAGTTAAGGTTGGAGATAGCACAAAATCATTTTTAGATTTGCAAAATCTCAAGAAATTTACCTTCCATGCATGCCTTCTCAGTCAGCCAGTGGAGGATATGCAGTGCCAGAACACGAGAGTAAACCAAGAAAAACGAGGATCTAGGATACAGAAGACAGGAACCAAACACAAAAGCAAGGCAAAGCAAATCCATGGGATGACGCTAAAAGGAAGATTCAAAGACAATATATTTCATCAAGTCTAGACAGTAACCATTTCAGATGAACTCAGAAGATATTCTTCAAGAAGCTAAAATTGGAAAAGCATATAATGTGTTGAATGTATTACAAGAAGATTTACATTAAAAGAGAGGAGAGTTTTGTTGAATTGGTTGTAAGTACATAGAGCATTAAACATAGGAATAAAGAAAGAGAATTTTTTAAATTTTATTTTTTTATTGAGGTAACATTTGTTTATAGCATTATATAAATTTCAGGTGCACATCATTATATTTCAATTTGTATGTAGACTACATCATGTTCACCACCCAAAAGACTAAGTATCATCCATCACCGTAGACATGCGCCTTTGTACTCCAGAAAGAGAATTTTTAACCACCAGGTTTCAGGATATAGAGAAGCTGTACCAAGACACCACGGCATACTTCTTGTCATTGCTATGACTAGCACTTGCATTGTCATAATGTAAATAGTTATCTAACAAAAGTTGTGATACAATTATATTGGACTGATAAGGGACCATGAAGCATATTTGTGTGTGTCCATGTGTGTTCAGATGTGTGTGAGAATGGTGTGAAGGTATGGTGGGAGATTGTGAAAGTGAGGTTAATCTTCAACTTAGGTAATGGGAAGTCCATAGATAATGCCAACCCTGGACAATCAGGAAATAGCAATGTTACTAAGTTATATGGATATAAGGATTTAAATTATAAAATAATCAGCTAAAATAGTTGAAATTTATTGCCTCTGAGGATCAGAAAATGGGGAAAATGAAGAATAAGGGACTGCTGAGTTCTGTAACAAGCTTATAGAGTCCTAAAATATGTACATGTATAACTTTGATAAACAAAAATGGAGTTGAAAACAAAATGATAGCTACAGAAAACAAAATGGTTATAGAAACTATTCCCTTACTGCTTAATAAAAGTTACATAGACATTATCTAAAGATCCATCTTAGAAATTATTAGTATTATAATGTATGTTTGGCCCTTGGCCTTTGACATCATTTTTTAAATTTATAAAGTTGTCTTTTTAATGAAACATCAGCCTGGTTGGTTTTGAAGAGGGCTTGGATGGCTAACGGATTCACTGTTGAAGCAAAGTCAATGAAAAACATTTGTGAATACGTCAGCATGCTCTTCAAGCTTCGTGGAGAAGCATAATCTATTTCTGAGTTGCTGACATTTTGCTAGCTCCTTTGGGCATCACATTGCCATAGGCAACACTGCTCGGAAATTTAGTAACAAGACAGATAAGGCCTGGTAGGGAAAGAAATCTAAGTTCTTTAGGCTTAGTCACGTTGGAGGGGAAGATGGCTTATGGGATCTTTGGATCTATTTAAATTCTCTTCATAATGGGAAGTTTGTGACAGTCTTTAAAGAAGGATGGCTCTTAGAACATTTAGTGATAGTGGTAAGGTTTGAGCTCTTCAAGCTCAGAAAGACCTTAAGACGTAAAGTTATGAATCAATAAGGCAAAACATCCCCGTTGTAGCATTTTGATCAGAGGATGAATCACTTTCTCTTCTTATTACGGATTGAAAGCCTACATTGAAGGCTGGCCTCTTTGACCACTGTCTCCATAACAGAAGCATTTCTTCCCATTTGCCACCTTGATCACAATTTTCTCAAGTCTCCAATGATTTTTTAGAACAACACCTGGCAGAGTCCAAGCATTAATTGTTCCTGATAATGAAATCTATGCTGTGGCATCTAGTTGATCCCTCTACCAGAGAAAGCTTTCTACCTGCACCCAACCCCTGTCCCACTCTCCCAAAACACACTCTCACCTGGCTCCCATTCATCTTTCCATTTTTAGCATGTAACTTTCTCCCAGAACCTAGGTTAGATACCCTTGACATGGGTTTATCATGACGAACAGCTGATAACAAGACAATGTGCTAATGCTCAATTTCTCTCTTTAGACTATAAGATTTATAAGGGCAGAAAAATTTCTACGGTTTTTCACCATTGGTTTCTCTGGACCTTATACAGTGCCTGGCCCTGGCATAGGAGGGACTCAATAAATATGTTTTGACTTGAATGATTTTCTATTTTCTCTCCGTTTTTTTTTTTATATTTTCACACTCTATATGGTGTGGGGGCCTGATTATAGGTCTTTCTTATGTCTATACCATCTGTGATTGAAACACATATATTAATCTCTGTGTGAGTGGCACAGAGACATTATGGGAGTTGCCAGAATTTCCACTCCAAATTGAATGGAAATCTGTGAAGTGCTTGGCTTTCTTAAAGGAAGAGTTCTTGGAATCCATTAACAAATAAATACATATTCATTTTATTTTATAATTGGTCTAGAGACAATGAGACAACATCTAATACGCTTGAGGATGCATTAGATGAATGGCAGATCATTTGGGACACTAAAATCCTCCTAATATAATTTGTTCACAATCTCTCTATTTTATTATAGCCGGGGTACAGACAACAGACTGGCCCACCGGCGGCAGACAATTCTCCGTGAGAAGGGAAGAAGGTTGGCTAATCGAGGACCAGCATACATGTTTAATGATCACTCAACAAGCTTATCTATTGAGGAGGAACGCTTTTTAGATGCAGCTGAATATGGCAACATCCCAGTGGTGAGGAAGATGTTAGAAGAATGTCTCTCACTCAACGTTAACTGTGTGGATTACATGGGCCAGAATGCCCTGCAGTTGGCAGTGGCCAATGAGCATCTGGAAATTACAGAACTTCTTCTCAAGAAAGAAAACCTCTCTCGTGTTGGGGATGCCTTGCTTCTAGCTATCAGTAAAGGTTATGTTCGGATTGTGGAAGCCATTCTCAGTCATCCAGCTTTTGCAGAAGGCAAGAGGTTAGCAACCAGCCCCAGCCAGTCTGAACTCCAGCAAGATGATTTTTATGCCTATGATGAAGATGGGACACGATTCTCCCATGATGTGACTCCAATTATTCTGGCTGCCCACTGCCAGGAATATGAAATTGTGCATACCCTCTTGCGGAAGGGTGCTCGGATTGAACGGCCCCATGATTATTTCTGCAAGTGCAGCGAATGCAACCAGAAACAGAAGCATGACTCCTTTAGTCACTCCAGATCTAGGATTAATGCCTATAAAGGCCTGGCAAGTCCCGCTTACCTGTCGTTGTCTAGTGAAGATCCAGTCATGACAGCTTTAGAACTTAGCAATGAGCTGGCAGTGCTGGCCAACATCGAGAAAGAGTTCAAGGTAGGTCTTTAACAATAAGGACTTCACCCTCCACAGGTCAAAGTCAAGGTTTATTTATAAGCTTCCAATATGTGCTCAGCACCGTGCTAGTTACTGTGGACAGGAGATAATGTTATATGGTTTTTCAACAAGCTCTTTGTTATAATTGTACGTAGCAACAGTCATGATCACTGCCATTTCTCTAAATGATGTTCTACCATATACTAGACATTTTATATTTATTATGCCTAATCCTTATCCCAACATTGTGAAGATATTAGTTCCTTTTCAGATGGAGAGATGGAGGGATAGAAAGGTTAAGTGAGGCCCAAGATCAACAACTGGTAAATGACAGAGCTGGGATCAGAATCCAGGTAGGCTGCACTCAAAAAGCCAGATTCTTTCTCCTACAAAACACTGTTTCTATATTCAGAGCATGGTGACAGAGGCTGTTGAGAATAGAAAGATGAATAAGCTAAAGGAAGTCAGTTTAACTTGAGAGACAGATGCATACATAAATAAATATGAGATAAAGAGGAATTCAGTTACTAGATAGAGCTATAAGCCATGTGCTGTTGAAGTTCAGAGAAAGCAATATTTATTTCAGATTAGGTTTCAGGGAAGTAACTTGTAAAGTGGCATTTCAGCTGTATATGGCAGAATGAATAGGATTTGGGGGGGGGCAGGAAATGAGGGAAAGGATATTTTAGGCCAAGATAACAGCAAAAGCAAACTCTTTGGATATGTAAGAAGTAGTCACTTAGAGGGAACTGTGAGCAGTCTTTCCATAAAAGGTATGGGGAGCCATATGTCAGATGCTGCCATTGCCTACATGGTTTGTGCTGCATTTGGAAAAGATGAAAGCTCAGATTCCTAGCCCAAGGTCATCCATACATATACCTCTAAACTCCCCCCAAAGGTTGCCCAACTTATCTTATACTGCTCATCACGGTTGCCCTGCATTATTATTGTTTATGATGTACTTTTCTCCCTCACTCAGCTATATGCTGCTTGCAATCAGGTCTGATTCATCAAGTACAGTGTTTTGCAAAGATAAATATTAGTTTTGTTTTTTCTATTCTATATGCCATGAGAGAGCTTGCCTTTACACTTCTTGGAGGTTTTAGCCCACTTTCCTGTGCAGTTTCTTGGTGCCACTGTCACTGAAAAAACACTGTTACAACCCAGTACGACACGTCATGTATCCATCTATCCTCGGTTCCTATCTATCCAGTCACGGAGGAAAAGGTAAATGGTGACTGGGACCCTCTGACTGCTCATAGGATGGAGGAAGGTACTTTTCCTCCAGCTGCCTGGCAGCTGTGAGCCCAGGACAAGCAATGAATTTTTTACAACCTTGTCTCATTCTTTCCTACTTTTTCACTTAACTCCTGGAACTCAGTGATCCAGAGAACTTTGCCATATTCAAATTAAAGCAGTCTCTTTGAAAACTGATTGTTTTTCAATTTATATTTAATTTTTATGGAATTTCACTGCTTAAGTTTCAACATTTCTGTTCCCGTTATTGAATCTTTGTTTACACACTTTTTCTAAACCACTGAAGAATTCATTCATTCACTTGTCTACATCTTTTGAGACCATGTTTTGCACCCAATACTGTAGTGAGGTTGGAGGTATAGGACAAAATACAAAGACAATTCATCAGTAATCCTGCCCTCAGTTAGTTTATAACCTAATGAGTGATGAAAGACCTCTGTGCAGTAATATAATCCACGACAGGACATAACGGAGGGAGGGACTGGGCAAGTGGTTCAAAGGTGGGGAGAATCGCATCTAACCAGAATGTGAACTATTCGTTGTCCGTAAATGCATTGCAAAATGTGGAGGACCCCTTAGGATTATGAGGATTTAGAGACCGGGACGTTCCTTTGTTTGTTCACTACACATTTTTTCTGCTCACGTGGGTGTGAAGTACATGGATTGGGCGCCTTCCCTCCATTCATGCTTTCTCTACACGTTTCCACTGTCTTTAGCAGATACCTAGATCCTCAAAATGAACCTACTTTCTCATAATGCCTTCCCTCTGTGAAGGTTTAAAGGCAAAGAAAAGTCTCTCTGAAAACATAAATCTCTTTAATAGTATGTAATTCTTAATATTTTAAAAAATCATTTTCAAAAATTAGTTTACTGTTGAAAGAAGGTAGCAGTTAAAAAAAGTTTTAAAAAATATATCCTAGAACTTAAAAATCAGCAGTTTTTGTAATTAGAAACCAGACTCAGAAAGTTCTTGTGTTGTACAAGGAGAAAGGGCAGTCCATGGGTTTTTTTTTTTTTTTTAAGTCTTTAGCAAACACAAAACAAAAAAGCATTACACTTTCTTTCTCTCCAGACATCAAGCATTCAAACAAATATTCTATGGTTGGTCCACAGAGGCAAGAACAGCCTCCTGTGAGGGTGAGTCACCATAGCCTGTGTGTATAAACTCTTAGGGAAAGCGCGTTCTCCCACCGTCCGTGGGTCCTGTGACACTCAAGCGGTTCCCAGCGTCCCAGCCTCAGTTTACAAGAGGACGGGACCTGGTAGGGCTAGAGAGCTTAACGTCTCTGGTGAGCTTTCTTGCTAGATCAGCTGCTTCTACCTTTCAAAATAGCTTCTTTTGCCTTATTTTAAAAGAATATATAGTCATTTTAGAAAATAAGAGTATAAAAATAAAGAAAATGTTAAAAATCATTCCTAGTTTTGCCACCAAGAAGTAAGCATCAATACACTGCAAACACGCCAGCACATATCTTCTAGTCCTGCTTTTAGTAGTCAAGCCCCTCAGCGTCTCAGGGAACAAAGATCACAGAGGCTGGACCAGGTCAGGCCTGCGCTGCCTCACAGGGACCTGAGAGATTGTACTGGCCGCAAGGAATCCTCTCTGCTCATGGTCTTCAAATCCTTTTGCTCCCTTTCCACCTAGAGGACATTTGAAAGATTCTGTGTTCATTTGCACATTTTAAAAATGGTATCTAAAATTTTACTTTTGTAAGTTTAAATATTTTTGAGAGATCTAATTTCCCCGCAGTGTAAATATTCACATTTAAAAATAGAATTCTTAAATTGTTCCTTCAAATGTATCTAGGGGCCTCTAAGTGCTATGATTTGATGCCTACCATCACCTATTTTAAAAGTAAGTGAACAACTTCTTTTTTTTTCTTTTTCTGGTAAGGAAGACTGGCCCTGAGCTAACATCTGTTGACAAGCTTCCTCTTTTTGCTTAAGGAAGATTGCCACTGAGCTAACATCTGTGCCAATCTCCCTCTATTTTGTATGTGAGATGCCACCACAGCATGGCTTCATGAATGGTGTGTGGATCCGCACCCAGAATCCAAACCCATGAACCCCAGGCCACCAAAGCAGAGAGTGCAAACTTAACCACTGTGCCACCAGGCCAGTCCCACCCACCTCTTTAAGATTCAGAATAGCTACATCTTTCCCTTTTCTCCTTGAGCTTCTATTTCCAGTCCAATTTCCTCCACACATGTGATTCCTAAGGTAATAGCTTTTTATTGTAAAGTCTCTTATAAATCACTCTATTATATGTATTATATACAACAAATATGTGTAATATGTATATGTATATATGAAAATTTAGAATTTGTTTTACTTCCTGTCATCATAAGGCTCTAAGTATCCAAAATATTCTGCAAAGAGTTACCATTATATTTATTAGTAGGACATTTGATCAAAACTACATAAATTGAGCACCCTTGTTCAAAATAACAAAATATATGCAAATTTTAAAACAAATTTTAAATATATGTCATACAATTCCTATTGGAAATGCCTTTTTAGTGCAATCAATCATGTTCTCACTTTTGCTAGATGTTTTTTTTTTTGGTGTTATTCATTCTTTACTTTTTATTTTATGTTAACCAGATTGAGTGATGTAGGAAAATATTTACGTACTGAATAAATTGAAGAAAGTTAAAACTGAAGTAATCCTAGGTTCTTTCTCAGGTGGTACATCTTTTTTTGGTTTTTTTTTTTTTGTATCCTGCTAAAAACATTTTGGTATGGTATGTCAGCATGTTGTTTTAGTTTTTGTTAACAAGATATATATATTATTAAAGATTTTACGGAATAAAATTGAAAGAGGGTTGACTATAGTTGGAATAAGTATTTCTTGATAGGATTTGATAACTACCTTACTGAATTAACCACGCCGAATGTGAAAGAAATCACATAAAAGTTTTATCCATGTGTTTTAGCCAATATTCTGTGAAAATTTTGAGTCCTGGAAACCATTCCAAGTCATATTGAAAAGAATCATCCTTTCTAACCTTTTGTGACCTGCTCATTTGAGATGCCTTTCTTTCTAACTAATGATGAGTATTAAGAATAGTTTAAAATAACCACTTACATTTTAAATACATAAAAAAAATTATTTTTGTATTCAGTGTTCCCTACTGACACCTTCTTTGCCATTTTCTCACTGGACTCTTGTTCAAGAAGGGTGCATTCTTTGACAATTGTTGGAGAATGAAGAGGCAAAGTATATTAAACAAAAATTATCATTATTCTTATCATCACACTACACCATACACCTAAATTCGGAACATCCCAACATGAACCAGCATGTTGTATTGCTATCACTGAGCTTCATCTTCATCAGAAATACGTATTAAGACAGGGAAATTCAGGAACTCCTCAGGGTCTATGGTACCCACATTAATCATTAAAAATGGGTTCCCTATTGTCTCCTACACAAGGTAGGTGACAGTGGGGAATTGTTTTGCAAAGGGGTCAAAGATCTGTTTTCAAAGAAATCAGTTTTAGGAAAGTTGAGGATCTGGCAATTGATCCCCTTAAAGTTATCAATGTTCTAAGGCCCCTTGGAAAATCTTCACATATTTCTGTTTGAAAGCAGCTAATCTATTTTATGTCAGAAAATGAGAGCTTTCACAAAGATTTTGTGAAATCTCTTTCACAAAGAGCTCCCATATATCGTTGCTCTAAGCTCCTCCCAAATTCTCCCCTCCCATAAAATAGCCCATAGTCCACTAACAAGAGGCAGAGGAGTTGCTTATGAGTTCCTCAGGCAATTTTGGTCTTGTGCCTTCATTCTTCTACACCAAACAAATTGCATTTATTACCCATGTCACCAGGTCTGTAGTTGGTTCCATGCAGAGGTGACAACCAGACCATAGCAGAGAAATCTAACAATTAGATGGAGCCACAGGAGCAAAAAGAAAACCAGTAGCCCTGAGGAATTTCAGGTCTACAAAGAGAATGGGTAGAAACCAGATTCAAAAATTTTTCACCCATTCAAATTAAATTTTTATATTGAATTATACTCCATAATTTTTTGCTTTGATAGCATAAGACCTCAGCCACCTTAAACCTGGGCTAAGCCTAATTTTGGCAACATACACTAAATCAATTAAAAAAAAAAACCCTGAAAACCCAGAACTTTGACTGTTTTTGATACTGAGGAAGGAGAGAATAATTCCTGGCTTCTCTCCTTGACTCAAGACTAAATTAAGATAAGAAAGAAAAATCCTAAAGACTAGGAGATCAACAAGTAGATGGTTTTGTCAGCAAATGCATTCTCTTAAATTTCACATTTCTTTTTAGTATCTCAGTATGTACCTATGTCTTACATCTCTAAAGGCTTTTTTGTTAACTTACTTATATTTTAGATTGTTTGTGGTAACAAACAATGTTTCCTTTAATTAGCCGAAATCATCTCTTTTATACATTAAGGATTGTCTTCTTCTCTGTCATTCTGGATAAGTAGCTTTTCTAGAGCTTTTTTAGATCTTTCATGTCTTCCTAGGGATCTGTGCTTAGACATGCACATGGCCCTCAGATGCCTCTGCCATTGAGTTTGAGAAAGCAGAAGGTAGAGAAACTACGCCATGCTGTTTTTAAACCATTGCTATGTTCTGGTGTTCAGAATGTTAAAAAATGTCTGCCATTGTTTGAAAGAGAAATATTCTCTAAGAAATGACTGAGTTGAAAAGTAGTTTTTGTCAGCAGTAACTGTCGTCAGACCTTAGCAGGGTGACAAAGAGTACAAGCTACATACTCTGCAAGATTGAATCACCGCATCGGAAGCACAGGGCTGGGGTCGAGACCAAAGAGGAAGGAGGAAATGTACCTTTATTGAGCTTTACAAATTATTCTAAAAGCGATTTATGCTATAATTCTATGATACAGCATCATTTAAGTTCTCTATAACTAGGAGAAATTAGCTGAAGGCCAGAAAATAAAGTGACCTTTCCAAGATCATATAGTTATTAAATAGCAGAGCAAGAATTAAAATCCAGGTATGTTTCATACTGAGACATGTTCATTTCTTTACATCACTCAACAATTTTTTCTCTTTTTTGAGGAAGAATAGCCATGAGCTAACATCTGCTGCCAATCTTCCTCTTTTTTTTAATACTTTTTTTTATAGATTTTATTTATTTTTTTCCTTTTTCTCCCCAAAGCCCCCCGGTACATAGTTGTATATTCTTCGTTGTGGATTCTTCTAGTTGTGGCATGTGGGACGCCGCCTCAGCATGGTTTCATGAGCAGTGCCATGTCCGCGCCAGGATTCGAACCAACGAAACACTGGGCCGCCTGCAGCAGAGCACGCAAACTTAACCACTCGGCCACGGGGCCAGCCCCCCAGTCTTCCTGCTTTTGCTGAGGAAGACTGGCCATGAGCCAGCATCCGTGTCCATCTTCTGCTACTTTATATGTGGGATGCCTGCCACAGCATGGCTTGACAATGGTGCATAGGTTCATACCCGGGATCCAAACTGGTGGATCCCGGAGCCGCCGAAGTGGAAACTTAACCACTGCACCACCAGGCCGGCCCTCACTCAACAAAACTTTTGATTAGCTAACATGTGCTATGCACTGAGGACTCAAAGATGAGTAAGATACAGTGCTTGTTCTGAAGGACATTTGAGTCTGTTCAAGAGAGGCAGATATGTAAACAAATAAATGCAGTCAAATGTATGATTGAGTGTGTTCTTGCCTTTGAATTTCCCATCTTAGTTTGAAATATATGGGCACAGAAAATCTCATTATGGCAGAATTTTAGGTGGAAGGCTAGTCAACAGTTAAGGAGGGAAGTTCAGTACAGCAACTGCTGACCAGTGTAGTCACTGCAGATGACAACAATCAACAGAAAAGTCAGTAGCATCTGACATATCTAGGAAAATGTTTTTCTTCAATTCTTGTTTGAAATTGTGTCTTAACTCATTTTCCCTTTTCTCTAGAGTAGTGTCCGATTAACTTTTATGTCCCTCACAACCCCACATAGTGGATGCTGTATAAATGCTTGCTAATCATCACCACATCAGCTCTGACAGAGCTCAATGATCAATGTGCCATTTGGTGACAATTATTGTGAAGAAAAGGAAGGCCTATGTGGTCCCAAGAAGCACAGATGGCTAATTCATCACTATATAGATAATAACTCTCTATACTTAACCTTAATCTTCGACTACATAATCCCATTTTACATAACTCCCATCTTAGTAAGACTATGGTATCTATCACAGAATTGGTGCACAGGATATTTTTTGAAAGAATGCACAAATGAATAACTGTTTTATTTCCAATATCTGTTCAGATGATACCCGGGAATCCCAACGTCCCTTTCTATTTGTTAGCACAACTTTGTGATGAGGGACTGAGAACATTTGGATATTGTTTATGAAATAATGAAAATAATAATAATAATTACTATTGATTCAACACTACCTTCTGCCAGGAACTTGGCATTTGTTATCTCATACAGGTAATCTTCACAGCAACCCTAAAAAGTAGATCCTTATATTATCCCCATTTTACACATGAGGATTTTGAGGCTTTAAGAGATTAAGTCATTTGCCCAAAATCATGCAGCTAGTAAAATGGTTGTGCCTCATTTCAAACCGAGGTCTGCCCTTCTCTAAAGCCACACAGTTGATTGGTGAGAATTAAGGCATGTATTTTCCCCATCCGTGTTAATTTCTTTGAAGCAAATTTCATTCATTATATAGAAAGAAGAGCCAGACATTACTATTACAGGCCATAACATCTCTTCTACTATGTAAAATCCAACTAAGATAACTCTTTGAAAGAATAATTTTAACAGAGACTCTTTTCTGTCTTATAACCTCTAAACTCTGTTCTATTAGCTCACTATCAGTCATCTCTTTTCAACTGAAAGGTTAATAGGTGAGCACCCACTTCTAATTTATAATGTATGGTGTGGGTGTGTGACCCAAAGACACGACCCAGAATTAAATCAACCCACCAGCTTCAGCTTCGCTTTTCCTTTCAAGAAACCAAAATCACAGTGCTGTGTCTGGCTAATGAACTATACTGCCAACATTTCATTTTAAGTGAATTTACTAGTGAATTTGAAAGAACTATGAAAGCATTTGTAAATGGACTCCAAGGTGAAAAAAAAGCACGTATTTCTGAAAGCAGAGTCTTATTCTTTCTTTTTTTTAAAAAATGTTTTGTTTTCCTTTCTACTTAAGAATATATCTTGATAATCAGCAGTGAATTGGAAACAAGGTATTAAACAGCACAAAGCTCCTGCACTTTACTTTTTCGATCCATGTAGTTTCTAGTAAAAAGCGCCACCCTACTCTTGAAGGATCGTATTCTCTTTTCAAATGTCTAATTTCACCACGAGCATTTTAGAATTCTAGGGAGCATTGACAATTACATATTTGTCTTTAAAAGGACTAAAGATACATCTAGAATTGAGTGCTACATACAAGAGAGGCTAGGTGCATTAAATTTTGTCATAGCTCCATGGGTTCTTATGAATGTCAACAAATAGACTTTTCAGATCTTGCTTTTGATGATATAAAATAAAATAATTATGTTTTATGGAATTCTTGCTATATGCTCAGCACCATGCTATGTACTTTGCATGTGTGATCTGTTTAACACTTATTTAATTTCACTAAGCCTCAGTTTTCTCCTCTGTAAAATTAGGGTAATAATAACACTGACCTCATAGAATGGTTTCAACCTATTTAAGATCACATGGCTGAAAAATGGAAGATATGGGATTTGCTGACAGGTATTTCTGGCTCTAAGAGCCCAGGCTCCTAACACCGTGCTCTAGTATAGTGGACCTGCACAACACATGCACTTCCACATCTCAGGGTTTGTCCCCACGACCGTAAATGACTATTTCATGAAAGGAGTAAAGCTCTTTCCTTGTGACTCCGCTTATGCTCTCTGACCAGATACCAATTTAGAAGTAGATTGAGCCCTTCTCAGCTAAGACATAATTTGTCTTATCAATTTGCTTTTATACAATCTGTTTGGACCTGCAGTTCGCAAAGTGTATCCTGTTTAGAAGTTACTAAACTGTACTGAAAGGTCATGTGGCATGACTTACAGAGAAGGAGCCAAATAGAGGCTTTATACATACCCAGTGTGAAGCTGTTTTCTGTATACAGTTCTCCCAAATTTTACCTTATTGACTGCCATCGAGAGCCAATCATATTTCTCTAACATCTTCCTCTCTTGATCTTTCCAAGGAATCTTTTCATCCTATCACACATCGGCGGCTTCAGGATGGAGGAGACAACTGACTATGAATCTATAAAGCTGGCTTTATGAGTAAACTCTACCACTGAAGCTGTGCGACCTCAGGGAGCCTTAGTTTTTTCCTATGCAAAATGGGAATAGTATTTGCCCTGCTTGCCTCCAAGTTCTTCAAGATCAAAATAGAAAAGCGTTCTACAAAGAAAGACACAAAGTGGCATAATTCTTAAAGGCAAAGGGTTTCAGGCCAAACAGAATTAGGTTTAAAATCTGACTTTGACACTTAGTAGCTGCGTAATCTTGGACACATCATTTAACCTAACAGAGTAAGAGGACTGTGAGGATTAAATGGGATAATATAATCCACTTGCAATGTGACAAACTCTGACTAATAGGTTTTCTTGATTCACGTTGGGTTATAAATAGTCTTTTTCAATGTGAGAGAAAAGAATAAGGAAATATTAGAAAGACCTGAACGGAGATGTGAATACATGCTGTCTATAAGTTTGACATGATTTTGGTATTTGAGTATGATCTGCACTCGCTAAATCTTCCCAGCATGATACTAGGTCATCAGCGATAAGTTACAATGAAAGCATTCTCATTGAATTTCTTTTCTCCAAAGAAAAGGATCTCAATTTGCAGACTTTGCATTAGCTCTCGCCTTTTGACCCTGTGCTTGGCACATAAAGTTCCTCAATAACAATTTATTAAATAGATCAGTGATATGTGTTTGCTTTTCTCTGGAACTGCTCCAAATGTCCTGTTTCTCAAACCAACACAGTTTACAAAGTCTTCTGAAGATCTATCGAATGTACATTTTGTGCCTAGCTGATGAAGTTATGAACATAAGAGAGATGCTGTACCCAAAGTAGTGGGAAAAGTTGCTTTCTTTATATTTCTCTTGAATCAATAGATGAGTTCGGCAAGAACACTACTTTTTAATAACTATGATTATGCTTTAGACAAATTTCCTTTTTTAGGATATGAAGAAAATCTTTATGGTGGTAAGATATTTCAGAGATCGCTGAGCAGAACAGCAATAAAAGCATGTTAAGAGAACTGTAAACCTAAAAATAGAATTTTTCTCTGTTTTCTCTAGAAACTATCAAGTCCCTGATAAATTCCGATGAGCAGCATAGTAAAATGAGTTACTTCTACATTATTGTTTTTTTGTTTTGCTTTGTCTTTCCTAGAATGACTACAAAAAACTGTCAGTGCAGTGCAAAGATTTTGTTGTTGGACTCCTTGATCTGTGCAGAAACACTGAAGAAGTGGAGGCCATTCTGAATGGGGATGTTGAGATACGCCACAGTGGTGGAGATCGCGGTCGTCCAAATCTCAGCCGTTTAAAACTTGCCATTAAATATGAAGTAAAAAAAGTAAGGTCAGGCGTGAAGCCCCGTTTACATTATTTCAGTTTTTATTGGTGCTAAATAAGGATGAAGGGTTAGCATAGTTAGATTAAGCTGGGTTTTCCTAATTAGCAGTTGCACTAAGCAGATTGTCTAATGAATCATAAGAGCGTAGTTGTGAGGCATTTAACCTACCCTGAACACCAGTCTTTGACTTGTTTATGCATTGATTGTCACTTTCCTTTACTTAACTAATGACATAAGGACTACACTCATCCAGATTATAAAGCATTTGTTATGTGACAGAAACATCATTATTTAAGACCCAACTCCATTTTCCCATCTGTTGATGTATTTCAGGTCCTTCTGCAGTACATTTGAATGTCTTCCGACTATATGTTTATTTGTGGAATATTTTTAATCTCTGTCTCCATATGATACCCATCCCCCTATCCCCACAACCATGACTCCTTTCTTAGGTTATATATCTTTAAAAAACACAGTTTTTAAAACTAGGTCTTATAATAAAAGTAATACATGCTTATGGTAAGTCTTCAAACAGTATAGACATACCCCCTTTCTATCGTCTCAATTCTTATGGAGAGTAGTTAATCACTGTTATATTTCTCTCCAAAAATTTATATCTTGGACATCTTCACATATCAGTAAATAAACATCCACTTGTTATATCATTATGTTTATTTAATGTTTACTATTTAAGGGTGTTTATTATTTTCTTTGTTTTGTTAATACAAGATGCTACAGTAAACATAGTTATTTATATAGCTTGCTTACTTGCATGAGTTTTATCTGAAGACAAAATTCCTAGGTGTGGAATTAATATGTCAAATTTTTATTTTTTAACTTCAAAACATTTACCAAGTTCCCCTTCGAAAGAGATTTGCCAGTTTACACACACACGAGCAGTGCATGGGAGGGCTTATTTCTTCTACTCACAATGGGGATCATTAAGCTTTACCATTTTGAGAAGATAACTATTGTATGCTGTTGAGTTCAACCATCCTTAAGACTCATTTGTAATTCTTTTATGTAAACTGTCCTTTATCTAACCTTTTAACATTCTTTACCAATTTTGATTTTAGGTTGTCACTTTTTATATATTAAATAAGGTTGCCCTCTGTCATATGTAGGGTTCATTTGTAAAAAGTAAATATGTGAGAATAAAAAATATTCTGAAAAGTAAAAAGGAAATTTTAATTGTAAAGTTTTCTTAATTGAAAGAGTTTGTGACACAGGAATAAAAAGAGATTTCAGTGGATTAGAATAGGCAGTCCAGAAATAAACCCATATACAAACATGGATTTAGTATAAAATAAGTTTAGCATGTTAGGTCAGTAGAGGAAAGATGATATACTTTTTTAAAAAAGTATTTAGAGGGGCCAGCCTGGTGGCGCAGTGGTTAAGTTCGCACGTTGTGCTTCGGCGGCCCGGGGTTCACCGGTTCAGATCCCAGGTATGACATGGCACCACTTGCCAAGTCATGCTGTGGTAGGCGTCCCATATATAAAGTAGAGGAAGATGGGCACGGATATTAGCTCAGGGCCAGTCTTCCTTGGCAAAAAGAGGAGGATTGGCAGCGGATGTTAGCTCAGAGCTAATCTTCCTCAAAAAAAAAAAAAAAAGAAAGTATTTAGACATCTGGGCTAGCGGGATCTTTACATCTCTCTTGCAAGATGGAAAAACCATATAACCATCAAAGTCCTTGTATAAAACATTGATGAATATTTTTATAACATTAAACTTCAAAAATGTTTCTATGCTTCAAAAGAAAGCCCATTACTCATAAAGGAAAACTTTGATAAATTGGAACCTCTGATTTATATAATACATATTAGAACCTCCTGCCCTCTTTCTTGATGCCTATGACTAGGTGTTTTATGTTTGTTCTTTAATTCTGACAATATTTTTCATGGGAAAGCACAGAACAGAATATCAGAACACAAGAAAATAGTTTATGCTGAACCTTTCTTTAATCAAGCTGTTAAACGTTTCACTTCCCTGCTAGTTTGTAGCTCATCCAAACTGTCAACAGCAGCTTCTCTCCATCTGGTACGAGAATCTCTCTGGTTTGCGGCAGCAGACGATGGCAGTCAAGTTTCTCGTGGTCCTCGCCGTTGCCATTGGACTGCCCTTCTTGGCTCTCGTTTACTGGCTTGCTCCATGCAGCAAGGTATGTCTGTGAAGGCTGGACCTCTCTTATTTCCTAAAAGTATGGCTGGTTGTATTTATCAGGGTCAGCGAAGGAGGAAAAATTCTATTTCCAAAATGAAAATTTCAGGGAAGTCAGATTTGGGTTTAAATAATATTATTGTTTCAATATTACAAAAATAACATATATTTGCTATAGGAAATGAGAAAAAAATGGAAAGAAGAGAAAATTCAAATGTAATATCACCACTATTAATAGGTAAAAGAAAACCTAGTTACTGTGTTAGTGTATTTCCTTTTCATCTTCTCTCTAGGCATGTCCACACATATATTTTTATATATTTTAATGAAGCCATAGTATGCACTGAGCAGATATTTCAAATATCATCCTAAAAGATGAACATTTTTCTCTTCTGTTCCTCCTCGGGCGAAGTTTGAGATCAAAGTTTTCGTTTTGTATTTATTTTAGCTAATATGACCGGATAAATCTTAATTTAAATAAAGGACAATCATGGAAATACTAATGAATGCTTGTTTCGGTGAAGAATATTTATGTCAGGAACAGAGTGCGTTGTAATAGGACATCAAAGCCTGTTTTTGTAGCAAAGTCTATCTGGCCAGGCTTTGTGAAAATGATATGTTCAAATAGACCTAGCCTTTTATGAGTGTGACAGAGCAAGTGTGAAAAATATTGACCTGTCATTCTATTAACAGGCTCAGAAACTTGTCTATCCTGCATTGCCAACAATGTTTTTCTTCATTTTTCAAGCCACATTTCTGGAACTAAGTTTCAACTCTGAGAGCCAGACTGAAATAATTGTAAAGCTACGTGGCTAAAATGTCTGCTGGACCATCTATTTATGTGCTATGTAGAAATGTCAGTTGAATCACTTGCTGCTCTTAACCATGGGCTTGACTCATTTGTGAATATGTGGGTGCAAACACATATATCGCCATTACCAACATGCTGTCTTCTTATTACTGAGACACACATTTGGTACTTTAGCCTTATAGGGACATTTCTATGTGGCTTATGGTAGAAAGCTGCTGCAAAGCCTTTCATATGGTGGAAACTTCATAATTACTTGTAGTGATGATGATAGGAACTGGAAACTGGGCATTTTCTCATGAGGGTAAACCTATCATCATACATTTTTTTTCCTTTAGAATATATGAGGCCAAAAATTGATCTCCTATCAATGAAAGTAGTGAGATTCACTAGAATTAGAAATTTATAGCACAGATTTTCTTCTAGAAAGTTACAATTTTTATTTTTACCTTTTTCATAGGAATGACAGATTTCATTTTGAAAAATATTCTAAATTGTCCTTCCTGGAGCCTAGGCTACATCTGTGTGTGTAGTCTCTATTCTGCTTCCACTCACATTTTCTGACTCTTCAGAGATTTAAGCTGAATTAAAGGTGGGAGGGGGAGTTTCTGAATTATCCTTG
Organism: Equus quagga; assembly: GCF_021613505.1. Taxonomy (NCBI): domain Eukaryota; kingdom Metazoa; phylum Chordata; class Mammalia; order Perissodactyla; family Equidae; genus Equus; species Equus quagga. The sequence continues at coordinate 51,571,021 of NC_060280.1, read as the reverse complement.
TTGCCACTCTGTGATCAGTTAAATTATAATATCTTTCCTAAACTGAATAATTGTCCTTTCCCGTATCCAGTGAGTTCAAAAGCATAATGCCTTGCAGTGTTCGGTGTTTTGACAGAGACTATTTTTGGCAGTCCCTTAGAGTTACACATTTCTTAAATTTTGATTGAATCCTAATTAACCTGATTTCCTTCACTATTTCTTCTTCCCTGGCCATGTTTCTTTCTGGCATCCATTTCTTTCCATCCTTGTTTATGAACACTGAGGCAAATAATGAAATTAAAAGGACTCTGTCAAGATATTTTTTTTTCATATCTAAAATCTATTTTATTGTTATTTAGCTTTTGAAGCATGGTGATAAATCTATTTTATAATTTTTCTCTGTAGCAGTGAATATAAACATTATTTACAGGTTACAGAAATAATCTTTTTTATGGGGGGAGATTGATCTAGCTATATTAATGCTTTTATTTAAAACACTATTTTAAATATTTAAAATTTTCCAACACATCCATGAAAATTGTCAGATCACCTTGCAGGCTTACACACCTTGACAGAGTCTCTGTTTCTGTTTAAGGTTGGTTTTCTCTCCTCAAGTCTGCTCTCTTCTCCTTTCAGAAACGTTTTTGTCCTTACTTGTGCTCTTTTTCCACCATAACCCAAATATATTTTATGCTCATTACAATAGAAATAGGCCATGCTATGACTTCAAATTGTTTTAGTTTAAGCTACTTTCAACTTTTTCTATTTCCATTGATTTGGTAGCTTTTTGATTATCAGTAAATACTTGAAAAGAGTATGATATATAATGTTTAAAGGTATTTCTTTCAATGCTTACCCTCAATAATTTACCAAGTACATCAGTTGTTCACCATTTTCAATTAATAGGTCTTCTTTATGGTTATTTTTTAGTAATTTGTTTACATCCCAGAATATATAGGTAACAAATTTTATTAAAACGGATAGCTCCTTTTAATTTCTAAAGTCCATTGAATGGTGCCAAAATCTCCTTTAGTTTAAAGAGAAACACAACTCTCAATGATTTGTAATAAGAAATAGAGGCTATGAATATCCAAAGACACCATTTTGGTTTCCTGCCAACCAACTTTTTGTTTGTTTTTTGTTTATTTGTTTGTTTGCATGCTTTTTTTCTTTACACTAGAATGTCTAATAAGCAGCAAAACTGCCTGGTTTGATTCTCCTCTCTCCCTTCTAAATAAAATAAAATTGCAATATTACATAAGAGCCAGTAACCTACTGAAGAAGAAAGGCAAGCAGGTCAGGAGTGAGGCACAGACCAGACACCCTGCCCTGGATCACTAAACATTGATTTTAGATGTGTCCAGCTAACCACAGCCAAACTCCAGGTCCAGAGTTCTCGGACCTGTGGCCCACTCTAATGTGGGTAGCATTATTCTAACCCCGTTCTATATGCCCAAGTTTTTCTCTTCTTTTTCTCCTTCTCCATCTCCTATTTTAATCTGTGCTCTCTTGTTTTTTGGCAATTTTGTATTTTGAAGGCTGCCTCTGATTCTTTCTGGACCAAGGCAGGAAATAAAAAAGTTTTCCACGGATTTCACTACTAACAGCCATTGCCCCAATCCCAGTTTTCTACAACAGTCAAATAAATTAAGAATTTGTAAAAGGTGTTTTAAGATTTATAATAGCTTTTTCCACAAGGAAGATATTGAATCTTGTAATAAATTTTCATTAGCTGTAATACATGATTAAAATAAATAATATTTAAAACATTGTAGAATTAAAATTGTATGTGTCATACCATGAAAAAATTAAAGACTCATTAATGTTCCTTTTCTAACAGTCCATATTTTTTAAAAAACATAGCTAAGGATAACAGGCAAAAGAAAAATCAAACTTACTTTTTCTACCATATGTTTTAACTTTACTCCATTTGATTATTTGAGAGTTCTACTGAAACAGGATCTAAAGAAACACAAACAAAAAATACCCTTTGATTCAATCTAATAAGCATTCTTATGGAAGTCTGGTTTTTAGACATCATTTTTACAGCAGATTTAGTTCTATTTAAACAACATCTAAAAAAGCACAAACAAAAAATACTCTCTGATTCAATCTAATGAGCATCTAATGAGCATTCTTACGGAAATGTGGTTTTTAGACATCATTTTTGCAGCAGGTTTTTCCAAAGTAACTTGGGATTAGCTCTGCAATATATCTAACTACATGGATCCATTGGCTTAAAACTGGATAGATATAGATAGATAGATAGATAGATAGATAGATAGATAGATAGATGGATGATAGATGGATCTAGACAGATAGATACACACACACATATCCAGATATTCTGCTTAGCCTAAGTTTCTAAATATCAAGAGAGAAGAGACTAAACTATATGATTCATTCCAGCTCTGATGTTTAAGATTTTGAAAACCACATAGACAACCATGTAGGAACAGAGAACATTGATCCATTAGAACATTTAACTTTTTTAAATCATGGAAGAACTTTCTTTGTTTGTTAGAAGAATTTATGTACATATGTACTTTAATGAAAAAATATGAAATTGTTTTGTAAACTAAATAGAAGCATTAACTCTGAACCAGGAACACCTGGGTTCAAATTCCAGCTCTACCACTTATGAGCTGTGTAACCTTTAAGCAAGTTTCTGGACCTCACTTCCTCAGTTTCTTCATCTGTAAAAAGGGCATTTTAGTAGTACCCACCCCTTTGGATCATTGTAATGATTACATGAGTTAACAGAGTAAAGCACTTAAAGTTCTTGGCACATATAAGTACAGGCTAAGTATCAGTGGTATTATTAATTTATGTTTTTCTATAATAAAAAACTCACTTGAAAAGCTGTTGAAAGCTATAGACCCTTTCCTAAGAAGAAATCCTGCACACAGGTACTGAGTTTTGTTTAACATTTCAGGGGATGCACAGAACCCTTTAGACACATCCTGGACACATACCATCCTCCTGCCCCAGCTAGGATTCATGTTCCTCAGACAGAAATGAATCCTGTCCTATAGATGCATGAGAGCTTTAGTTGTCTCCTTATTTCATATGAAGAATCTGATTTTCACATAATTTAGGAAATTCACTCCTTGCCACTCAGTTAATGAGGGAATGGAACTGGAACTCAAACCTAAAATATGAGACTTTAAATCCACTGTCATTCCAGGACATTGTTGAAATACATTATGGGAATGGCCTACTGTCCTAACCTTAGCTGGGAGTTTTCTTCTTGGTACTCATGACATTTACTCCATTTACAACATCAGCAACATAGCAACATCACTTGAGGCCTGACTTGTACTCGTGTCAATGAAATATACATGAGGACAAAAAACAAGGCAAATATCAACAAAGGATCTGTACGTTGCAAAGTAAATTCAGTTTAGTATTATCACTACTGCTTCCTCAGTACTTCACGCCGGCTAAATTAGTTTGCTTTTTATGAATAATGTTGATACTGTGCTCTGCCTTTTGTCGTTATTAACAAAATGTTTTTTTTGTCAGTTATATCATGTGTAGGGACTTAAATGTCATTTAATAGAAAAATTAATTTATTTAATCATCAATCAAGAACATCAGCTTATGTAGATGAGGAATGTGACAAAAATTTTTTAACAGCATAAATCGTTATTACTCCATCATTAATTATGTCAGTATACATAATTATCTTAGGAGCACACTGGAGTACACAGATGGTTATTCTTGTGTGTATGCCTGTGTTTTGCAAAGCGGACGAAATAAAGTTATGATTTTCTTTTGGTGTGTGTTGTGGCAGATGGGGAAGATCATGCGTGGACCATTCATGAAGTTCGTAGCACACGCAGCCTCCTTCACCATTTTTCTGGGACTGCTAGTCATGAACGCAGCTGACAGATTTGAAGGCACCAAGCTCCTTCCTAATGAAACCAGCACAGATAATGCAAAACAGCTGTTCAGGATGAAAACATCCTGCTTCTCGTGGATGGAGATGCTCATTATATCCTGGGTAATAGGTAAAGACTGATTTTCCGTCATCGTTTATTTTTGCAGCCTTAGCAGTTGGACTAAATGACACTGATTCCTTCAGACATCAGTTATACAAATGTATATGGCATGATACATTGCACCTCACATCATGATTTTTTTGTGTTTTTAAAGCACAGTTATCTTGGGTTCATTACTGGTGCCATAGTTTTCTCACCTGCCATGTGCTTTTTGAATTTCCAAGAAACACCCAGGAAGAAAATGAACAGGATAGTATTAATCAAACTCCGCCAGTGACAAAAAACTGCCTTTCATATTTTGGGAGGGCTGTGACTTTAGGCTTACAAACAACCACATGATTTTATGTTGAGATTTAATAGGAACTGAAGCTAATAGCCACTCATGTTTATTGAACATTTATTGTGTACTAGGACCTGTTCAAAGAACTTTACATTCATCAAATCACACAATCTCTCTGTGCTTGTTTTCTAATCTGTGACATAATAATAAATCTGCCTTGCAGCGTTATGTGAGGATTACATAATTTGCTTTAGATTTCCCAGATGGTGAGTGAAACAGAGAGAATGCAGTCTTAACTACCACACTACTTGTCTTCAGAATCAATCATACGTATGGCTTGTCATTAAATATAATGCACATGAGAAAGATATTTCAACTGGATATTTATGAAGGAGTAAATATAATAGCTATTAAGTACCTTTGTTAGGTAATGAGGATACTGAGGTGAATGAGACCCAGGTCCTGCAGTCAAGGAAGTTAAGTCCAGTGAGTAGGTCAATGAGTAAATCAATAATTAAAGCCTATGTGACAAATACTGTAACTGAGGAGCTGTTAGGATGTTATGAATGTACACAGATTGAGACCCAAATCTGCGTGAAGTGGGATGGCAAGGGGCAGAGAAGGGCTTTCTGGAATGTATTTTCAATCTGAGACTTCAAAGATAAGGAAATGCTAATCAGAACGAGTGTTTATGGGGCAGTAAGGACACTACAAGGCATGGAAACACTAAATGCAAAGGTGTGGAATTAAGACAACACTTGGCACACTTGCATGCTATGCGTTGGGCCCAGCTGGAGTGCAGGTGCATTTGTGGGTGTGAGTACAGGGAGACAAGGGTGGTGAGATGGCCAGAGGATGGTTTTCAGCTGTTGGTGATGTGATCTGGTCACATTTTAGAAACGTCACAGGGTTGTGAGGTAAAGGGTGGCTTAGAGGAGAGGTGAGTTTGGAGACTGAGAGACAATTGAAGTGATCCCTGTGAGGAGGATGAGGACCAAAGCTCAGAGGGTGGGGAAAGGACTTGAGAGCTTCTGAAAAGATACACTTCAAAGAACTTGGTGACTTACTGTACATGGAAAGGGAGACATGTGGATTCCGCCCTGGATGACTAGGTGATGTCTTCAATCTCTAAGAGGGACAAGGGAGGAAGATCACGCTTGGGTCTGAGAATGAAAATCTGATAATGAAGTGTGGATTGTGATTGACTTTGAAGTACTTACGAGATTTCCAGTGGTAGCTGTCTAACAAACAATAGGCAATACAACCCCTGAAAGAAGCCTAGGATGTGGATAAAACTTCAGCAATCTTCATTTCCCAGATGGTACTTACGGCCCTCACTATGCCTGAAATCACGTAAGGTGGATATGTGAAGACTGTAAAGAGAAAAGGGCTCAAGGAATCTTTACACACAAACTTTAGTAGTCCCTAAGCTTGGTTCGCCACCAGTGATCTGAAGAATCAGCTACAGTCAGTTTTATACAGTCACTGATATACTTTTAAGACAGGGATGTCTTCTTGGCCTCTTCACACTGGGGCCCGATAGAGTGATCAAAGGAAATCTTATGAAGCCCTACACAAATTACCATATGATCATTTTCAATGCATACAAGGTAAATCAACAGCATTGAGAGTTATTTACAACTTCTGAATCACTTCATTTCTTGGATATGTTTCAAGGAGAAATATGGATAGTGGCTTAACATGTGAATAGCATCATTAAAGTAATGATAAGCCTTAGATAAAGAAGACAATTTTGTTTCTACTATTTATTTTCTAATTTAATTGATATTTATCTTACACTGTAAAACTATAAGAAATAAATTATATTTCACTTAGGATATTTTATTTAAAATAAGAACGAACAATCATTTGGACATTGTATTTATCTGTTTAAATTAAGTGCCTATGTGCTGTAGTGTTTTTATGTATTAGTGTATCTAAAGTACATACTACAGAGCTTGGCATGTAGGAAATGTTCAATAAATTTCATATAATTATGATTATTATTAACCTTGTCACTGAGTTCATATCTTACTTTTATATAGACATGATATTTCCTACTGAAACATATTAAGCAAGATATGACACTTTAGTTCAAAGATTCTATTCCTGAGTTCTCTGAACTGCCTCTCTGAGTTTCTTTTAGCTCATTGAGTTTCTTCATGACAAAAATTTTGAATTCTCTATCAGTGAGATCACAATCTTCCATGACTTTATGTTTGGTTTCTGGAGAATTGTTAGTTTCTTTTTGTGATGTCGTGTTACCATGGTGCTTGGTGAGTTGTTCCTCTGCTGGCGCATTTGTCATAGCAAACACTTTTCTTATTTAGATATAGCTTCGTTTGGTTCTAACTGTTCAACCTATTGGAGATTAGAAGCCTTTCTTTTGTTTTTCAGTAGGTGGTCTAAAACACTAGTTTTTGTTTCTCTTACCTGAGTTGCCTCTGGCTATATTTGAGGATCCCCACGTTCCACCGTCCACCACCTCTGTTGGGGTGTCACAGGGTACTCTCATCCCCTCTGCCTGTGCCTCTGGATGTCACTGATGCGTTATTGTTACTGGTGTAGCTGCCGTCGCTGGCTTTGCTGCCTGAGGTACAAAGATGGCTAATGCCTCTGCAGCATCCAGGATCACCTGGGTTAGAAGCCTCACCCTCATGGTGTGGGCAGGGAATGGGATTGAGGGGAACTGCCTCTGCTGTTGCCCCTTTCCTTGTGGCCACCAGTGCCACTGTGGTTGGGAGGTCCAAGTTGTATGTGCCCTTCCACTGCTGCTACCTAGGATTGTGGGGCTCTGTCTCCGCTGCAGCTCCTCTCCCCGTGGCCGTGGGTGCTGCCAGGCTGTGAGGCTAGAGTCATGTGGGCACCTCGGCTGCTGCCCACCAGGTTCTGTGGGGCTGAGGGTGGCTGGCTCATCTGCCGCAGTTGGGAGGCCAGTATACTAGGAACCACCTTCACTGTTGCCCCAGTTCACCTGCTCTATGTGCTCTGATCCATCCACTTTCGTGTGTACCTATGTGTGGATCTCTCTGGCATCCTGGTGCATTGGGCAATGTAGTCTTCGTTGGGTTATGGATGTTTTACTCACTGTAGATTGAAGGAGAGAGACAAAGAGATCCTCACATGCCATCACAATGATGACATCACCTCTCTTTAGTTCAAAATGAAACTTTGAAAATATTAAATTTTATATAAGGAAATTAGATATAATGAATGTTCACTTTATTCTTTATCAAACAGAAGTTTTCCTTTTTCACTTAGAAAGCTAAGCCAAGAATATTATATGTTAGCATATGTTAGACTCCTGGTTCAGCTTCTGACACTGGTATTTATTTTTCTTTTTGAAGTTATTCTTGAAAGAAAGTTGCTGTACCTTCTGGAAATATTAACAAGGAGTGGCGTACTTAGGTCAGATGCTGGCTGGCTTGAGGAAAAAGACTCACAATATTGGTCACAGAAAGAAAATTATCTAATTTTTAGTTGACAAAAAGTTGAAAGGCTCAGTGGTGGAATTGACATTGCAGGAGATCTTGACAAGGCTGAATGGTGAGCTCAAACCAATGAAAGCAGGTGTCGCAGGAACACAGGGAAGGGAGGCACGCTTGATGACACTTCACATGAAGAGGTCCTAAGGAGCACTTTTAACTTAATATCCAGTGTGAGCTGCTGAGGAAGCAAACACAGCTCTGAGTTGACTCATCCACAAAAGCAGTCAAGGGCTGTAATTACCCCACTGTTCTGTGCTCTGGCTAGCCCACATCTGCAGGACTGTGTGTGGCTCTGGGTGCCACATACAGGCAATGGGCAACCTAGGGAGCAGCTCAAGGAAAGCAGCCAGAAGACTGAGTGGCCCTCCGCAGGACAGCACTGGAGGGCACTGGGGAAGCTTCCTCTGGATGGTGGGGGGTGGAGTAGAACACAGGGATTGTGGAGCCTGAAGTTTACTTATTTGTAGGACCCCATTTAGAGAAAAAGAAGATGAAACAGGGCCCTTGAAGGAGCCTGGGCAAATAAGGCATCTTGAAGCTGAAGTTTCATTAGCTTCATGGTTAACCTACCTCTGCTGGAGAAGAGTAGATTTAATGAGCACACAGATGTTTTTGTTTTGTTTTGTTTTGTTTTAAGAAATTTGAAGGCAGAAGGAACAGACTCATGCACTACCGCTCTAGAGGGCAGAATTAGCACCAGCGGATCCACACTGAAGGGCTACTTCCCGACAATTCAACAACGGGATGAGCAGCCTTCAGAAGCAACGGGTGCCTCATCTCCAGACGTATTCAGGGTCCTCAGGGAAATGAGGCAGGAACTCTTCCTTCAGGCAGAACAGTTCACTGTATCTCTTTTGTTTTTTAAGCTTTGGTAAGATATCGTTTTTACAAGAATTCTACTTCTTGGAGAGAGAGAGAGAGAAAGGAGGTGGAGGAGAAGTGGGAGGAAGGAGAGGAAGCTTTGGAAATAACTGGACTATACGACATGAGTTTAAATATCCCTTTCACCCCACGCTTCAGTTACTCCACGCCATCCTTGTCTCCTGTTGAGGAGGCTGGCAGGAGCCCAGGGATCACAAAAAGAAGGCTGCTTTCAGATTTTTTCACCCTTGCTCGAGTTTGTGTGTGCATGTGTGAGTGTACACATGCAGGATTTCCTGTTTTAAATTTGATCCACTAAAGTGTATGTGAATTCAGTCCTAGTCTCCTCTTAACTTGGGATAATTCAAAATAAGTAATGAGGTTGTCTTTTCATAAGACCACATCCTCTGTGCTGCATTGAATGCCTGTTTTGAGAAAAGCACATAGTAAACTGTTGGAGAGAAAGGACCATGGCATTTTCTTAATCCCTGCAGGGCTCCACAGCCATTCACATGGCAGATTCTGTCACAGAGGTTCATGACAAATGTGAGAATTCTAGGCAAGTGGTTGCTGGAGGAAGGGGGAAAGATTAATGTCAACTAGGGGACTATGAAAGGTTTCTTGGTGGAGGTAGGTTTTGGTTGGAGTTTGCTTTGTATTTCGCCAGATGGCTCTAAGGGGAGGCAGGATACCAAAGAGTAGCGTATCTTAAAGGTAATAGGGGTAAAGTAACTTCTCTTTAATAAAGTAAGATTCTTCAAATTAAGAAAGAAACTATGTGCCAATCATAGAAAATTTAAAATAGTAAGTCCTCAATAAATGTTAGTCATTATTTTTTTCCAGGCACTGGACACAGTGCTGTGCATTTTACATGTATTATTTATTAAGTCTCATAACAATCCTATGAAGCAGGTACAAACTGTCATCCCCATTTTACAAGATGATCTTTAGAAAGTTTAAATAACTTGCCAAAGATTACATAGCTAGTAAGTGGAGGAAGAAGTTCCCAAATCCGTTGCAGTCTGATTCCAAAACCTATGCTCCTAAATATTCCACTAAATTTTAGAGAGAATATGCAATATTATTAATAATTCCACCAAGAGACAATTACTATTAATAGGCTCCTGTAATTCCTTCTAGTCTTTTATTATGCTTATTTTAAACATAAAGTCATAGAATACATAACAGCTTTAACTTTTTTACTTAGCATGTTTAAATGTTTATGACAAACATTTTCCAATGTGTCCAGCTCCTCCAAGAAGCACATTTAAAGACAGGATTAAATGTGCAACAATTTTATTAGGGGAAATTGAAATTTTATTAAGGGAAATTTCACAGGAGAAGAAATCAATAGGGAGCTGAGGAAGCTTGCAAGGGCTGTCAGACTGGGATGCAAGTCTGATCCTGAAGGAAGGAGGGAGGGAGGGAAAGTTGGGTAGAAGCATCCTAGCTCCCCATGCAGTCTAAGGAAAGTTCTGCAAGGCTGTCAGGAAAACCTTGAGCCAAAGTCAGCCATCAGAGAAGTCCCATGTCTCCCAAGAAAGTATGCCCTCAGTCATCGGCTGGGAGCAGCCCATGGCAAGCATGGTCTTGGGGCAAAAGTGGAAATAATTTTCAGAATGTGGTAGCTAAGGCCCATAGCTAATTAAATTCCTGTTGTTGGAAGTCTGTGAGGTACATACTCCTGGCCACTACCCCATGGTAATTAAAATATCATATTAAATGGCTGCATTGGGGCCTGCCCGGTGGTGCAGTGGTTAAGTTCATATGTTCTGCTTTGGCTTCCCAGGGTTCACTGGTTTGGATCCCGGGTGTGGACATGGCACCTCTTGGCATGCCATGCCGTGGCAGGTGTCCCACATCTAAAGTGGATGAAGATGGGTGCAGATGTTAGCTCAGGGCCAGTCTTCCTCAGCAAAAAGAGGAGGATTGGCAGCAGATGTTAGCTCAGGGCTAATCTTCCTCTAAAAAAAAAAAGATTAATAAAAAAATAAAAATTGAAAAAAATTTTAAAATGGCTGCATAATACTCCATCTGTGGAAGTCCCATGGTTACTTCTATTTTGAGTGTGTGAGTGTGGGTGAATTTGTGTGTGTAGGTTATTATAAAGAATCCTACAATGAACATCTTTTAAATATATTTTTTATGTGTAGAATTAATGGATCAAAGAATGTTTGTTGTTTGAAGGTTTTTGATGAACTTTGTCAGATTGTTTTCAGATAATGCACTGATACTGCTGGACTGTGGGATTTGTGGAGACATGGGAATTATGGCTAGATGAGTGGGATGGGGCTAAATTTTGAAGAGTTTTTAATGTTAGACTGACAACTTTCAAATTTATTTTGTCTTATTTGAAGAGCTAAGGATGGAATGAAATTGAATTGATATTTTAACCTTTTTCCAATGCAGGCATGATATGGGCTGAATGTAAAGAAATTTGGACTCAAGGCCCCAAGGAATACTTGTTTGAGTTGTGGAATATGCTTGATTTTGGTATGTTAGCAATCTTTGCAGCATCATTCATTGCAAGATTCATGGCATTTTGGCATGCTTCCAAAGCCCAGAGCATCATTGATGCAAATGATACTTTGAAGGACTTGACCAAAGTCACATTGGGAGACAATGTGAAATACTACAATTTGGGTGAGTTTACAGTACACAGTCAATATAAGTTAATAAAAATGCAGAATTTTCTTATAAAAGTACATGTCAGTAGCAGTTTGGTTACTACTCAATTCTCTTAGAATTGTTGTTTAGTTTCTAGCTTCTTCAGAGTGTATGTATTTGAAGAGGCATGCTTTCTACCTCTTCCTTTGTTTTTTTTTTTTTTTTACTGGCTAGAAACCTCTCTTAATCACAAGAATCATCTCACTTTATCTCCTGGATCAACTGGCTAACTACCAAACTCCATGGAGAATGCCTGTCTTATGTCTTGGATTGAGTTTTTTCTTCTGGTCTGTTAAAAATAGTATACATTTGAGTATCAATTCCATTTAAGACATATAAACTATTTGAAATCCAGGGAATTGCTGGAGTCTCTGGCGGGCCTCTGATAAATAACACCACTATTTCCCATCCAGGCTTTGAACTTGATGAGAAATAAAACAAAAAGTTAATGTGGAAGCCAGATCATCACCTCTATTGATAAAGTTCAGGGTGGATAAGATAGTTCTGAATCTATTAGCTGATGGGCTCTGTAATATTGAACCCCAGAATTAGGCAGATGTATCCTCCAATTTTCAGAAGGCAATGGACAGGGCAGTCCTCCCAAAAGAGGGGTATGGCAGCAAGTGCCTGATCCTATGAGATTCCTCCATGGAGGACCAGAGGAGAATTCTCAGAAGAAAGAGGGCAGAGCCTAACCAAGTGTGCTCAGTTATGCATCCCAATTTTGCAATCAGGTAAGCCATCCCACCTCCTCAGGAGGACAGTGACTAAAGGATGGAAAAGGTTCAGTTCCTTGCTTAGGGAAAATCCCTCCTTGCAGAATCCTGGAGTGGAGAAAATAGATTCCCTTTGAATACTTATTTCAAACCCTCTGATAAGAAATCAGTTAACATTCAATTGACATCTCTATGAGTTTACTGGCTCTATCACATAGGCATTTCTGTTTTATTATTAATTTTTAATATTTATTTTAATGTTTAATTAAAAAATTTTTAATATGCAGAATTTTAAATGGTCAAATCTATATACATGTATTTTGTACTTATATTCAAAGCACTATACAAAAGGAAATTACTTTTATCAGTTTCTTGTATCCTTTCCTAATTCCACTTCTCAGCAAATAAGCAAATACAAATTTATAATCATATTTTTCTTCTTTCTTACACATTGTTTTGCACTTTTCTTCATTAATGCTTTCTTAATTGGGTTTTTGATGACCTGATATAATTATGCCAGAAAAATTCATAAATGAGTAATTGCTACATTTTTATGGTAAACATAGACTTGAGTGACCAATAAAAATTACTTCAGTCAGCTTGAATAACTACAAGCATTCCACAAGCCCCAGGCTACATTACAGTGTAATTATAGTTTAAGTTTAAATAATAAATGTCATCATTTATTAAGTGCCTTATTTTCTTTTATTATAGTTTAAGGTTGAATAATAAATGCTATAATTTATTTAGTGCCAAGCACTTTCTAAACTAGATGCACGTTGACTTCTTGAATTCTCACAATGGATGAAAGAGGCAGGAGCAGTATTAGCTCATTTTTAAAAATAAGAAAATAAAAAGCCAAGAGAAGTTAAGTAATTTGTACCAGTTTTTCCAGTTGAACACACACACACACACATACTGGAATTTTTGCATATACTGAGTCCACAGTTTAAGCTCCTAACCATTATGCTATACCCTTGCACCCTTATGGAAAATTACCAGCAAACCAGGAGGCTCATTTTCTTGATAAATTCCGAAGTTCAAACATATCTGAAGCTTAAAGAAGCCCTTTAAGATCAGAGACTTCCATTGGGAACTGGATTGCTAATGTAATTATATTTCTTTCCTAGAAAAGAAGTTACCTAAATAAACAACTTAAACTCACCATAACTCTTGTCTTTCCTTTTTCCTAGCCAGGATAAAGTGGGACCCTTCTGATCCTCAAATTATATCTGAAGGTCTTTATGCAATTGCTGTAGTTCTAAGTTTCTCTAGAATAGCTTATATTTTACCAGCAAATGAAAGCTTTGGGCCTCTGCAGATATCACTGGGAAGAACAGTGAAAGACATCTTCAAGTTCATGGTCATATTCATCATGGTGTTTGTGGCCTTTATGATCGGAATGTTCAACCTCTACTCCTACTACATTGGTGCAAAACAAAATGAAGCCTTCACCACGTATGTGCTCTCGGATGTTTTGATCATGGAGACTGTAGATTAAATAAATGTTAGCTTAACAATATTCGTATATGTCCCTGGGGTAAATCATGTTTGGGTAAAGACTTCATCTCCAGTTCCCCTTCAGCAAAATGAGAGGATTTTAAAATGAGTAGGAAGAACTCAAAAATGGAGGCATCTTCCTAATATTAAGCAATAATAGCTAACATTTTTAGAGACAAGTATTGCAGTAAATACCTCACGCACATCATTTTATTATCTCTATTTCACAAAAAGAGGAAATTGAAGTTCAGAAAAGTGAAATAACTTGCCAAATGTTGCATAGCTGCTACTACATGAAAAAGCCAGGATGTAACCCCTTGTCCACTGACTTCAGCACCTGTGCCCTCTGCTTCCTAGAAACTTCTGGAGCACTGGCCATGAGAACAGCTGCTTTCCTAATTCACTTCATTGGATCTTATCATTGAGAAGATCTGAGTTATAAATAGTGACAAGAGTTTTGACTTATGTTCTTCATGGACACGTTTTTTATAAAGGATGTTTGGAATAGATTACTCAAATATTAGGTCTTTAGTGTTACAATGAGAAGCATCGACTGAAGTATAACCTATTGCTATCCATATTCCTGTGATGTTCAGCATGTTAAAGAAATGAAACCATCTGAGTTAAGCAGAGGGGCTTAGCTTTAGTCAATAATTATGCCTAAAGCATTGAAATTCCTATCTAAGGCATATCACTGGTTTTGGTAACATTGACTGTGTTTATATTTTCATATTTTCCTTAAGACATGTACTATTATTATCTGTTTATTGCATATGAGTGGAAGTATAGATGGGCAGGAAACCCAAAGGATTCTAACAAAGTATATTATTTTTACTAAGTAAAATATTTAACACTTCCATTGCCAAAGCTATGAATTATTTAAATACTAACATCTGCAGTTGTCATGTTCATAGCATTTATTGAGTGCTTATTATGTCCCACATGTTGAGTTACGTGCTTCATATGCACATTATTACCTTATCCTTGCAACAATCCTGGAAATAAGTAGTTATTATACCCATATTACAGAAAAGAAAACTGAGGTTCAGGGAAGTAAAGAATTTTCTCATGAATATCTAATAATATGCAAAGACACTAAGTCAACTCAGCTCTATTATGGTACCATTGTCATTTATTTATGCACTTTATTATTTCCTTCTCTTTGTTTTTCCCCAGGGTGGAGGAGAGTTTTAAGACACTATTCTGGGCTATCTTCGGACTTTCTGAAGTGAAATCAGTGGTCATCAACTATAATCACAAATTCATTGAAAACATTGGTTATGTTCTTTATGGAGTCTATAATGTTACAATGGTCATTGTTTTGCTAAATATGTTAATTGCAATGATCAACAGTTCATTCCAGGAAATTGAGGTATAATGTCTATACATTTATATACTTTGTACCCAAAAGTTTTACCTATTCCAGGGATCAACTCAGCGATAGTGGTGAAAATATAGACTGCTTTCCTTCTGTTGTCTCACTGTTTTATATACTTGCTTGACTAGTAATCTAGAAAATTTTAATGCTTTGCTTCCAAATGCAACATCAATGAGCGAGATGGGATAGTAAGGCCTGAGGAGGAGAAATGTTGTCTGACTCATTACTGTTTTAAAAAAAACGTTATAGGGGGCCAGCCCGGTAGTGCAACAGTTAAGTTCACACGTTCCGCTTCGGCAGCCCGGGGTTCACTGATTCGGATCCCAGGTGTGGACATGGCACTGCTTGGCAACCATGCTGTGGCAGGCATCCCACGTGTAAACTAGAGGAAGATGGGCACGGATGTTAGCTTAGGGCCTGTCTTCCTCAGCAAACAGAGAAAGATTGGCAGCAGATGTTAGCTTAGGGCTATCTTCCTCGAAAAAAAAAAAAAAAACACTTTAGAATACTCTATCAGCATGAATTTATTCAAAAAAATTATTGCTTATGAATACCACTATTCTCCAAATCTTTTTTGAGTGATGTTCAAAATTGACACTTTCTCAAATTCAGAGTGATAGTATAAATTTTTATTCCAGAAATCTTGGTCTGAATTAATCAAATTAGTGTTCTGCTGCAGAAAAAAGAGTGTTTTTCAGAACGTAGGAAAATACATTTGAATCTTTCAGTGTATTTATAAACACATGCAGGTTTTGAGATCTGTAGTTCTGTAAGCCTGAGAAAATTTTAGACAGATTTAGGAGAGAGTGTGTGAATAGAACCTTAACATTTTGAAAACATCTTGGAGTGGTCTTTGGGGTCTGAGAGTGTTTGCAGGCATTATTACTTCCAACTAGCCACACAGCGTTAGAAGCACCCCAGTAATTCTGTTTATGCACTTCCCTGCTGAGCTGTCATGTGTTTGTATAGGATGATGCTGATGTGGAATGGAAATTCGCAAGGGCCAAACTTTGGTTTTCCTACTTTGAAGAGGGAAGAACTCTTCCTGTTCCCTTCAACCTGGTGCCAAGTCCAAAGTCCTTGTTTTATCTCTTACTGAGGCTTAAAAAGTGGATTTCTGAGCTCTTCCAGAGTCATAAAAAAGGTTTCCAGGAAGACCCAGAAATGAACAAGGTAATTTGACGTGATACTTAGAATTACTTTTTTTTTTTTTTTAAAGATTTTATTTTTTCCTTTTTCTCCCCAAAGCCCCCCAGTACATAGTTGTGTATTCTTCGTTGTGGGTCCTTCTAGTTGTGGCATGTGGGACGCTGCCTCAGCGTGGTTTGATGAGCAGTGCCATGTCCGCGCCCAGGATTCGAACTAACGAAACACTGGGCCGCCTGCAGCGGACCGCGCGAACTTAACCACTCGGCCACAGGGCCAGCCCCTTAGAATTACATTTTTAAATGCCATGGCCATTATAACCACTGTACCATATGCCTTTAGAAAGCAGTCCAGGGGCCAGCCCGGTGGCGCAGGGGTTAAGTGTGCACATTCCGCTTCGGCAGCCTGGGGTTCGCAGGTTCAGATCCCAGGTGCGGCATGGCACCGCTTGGCACGCCATGCTGTGGTAGGTGTCCCATGTATAAAATAGAGGAAGATGGGCACAGATGTTAGCTCAGGGCCAGGCTTCCTCAAAAAATAAATAAATAAATAAAAAGAAGCAGTCCATGACGACATGTCCATCCATTCTGTGTCCATGCAGTCACTTAGCTGAACGCAGTCCTTTGACTTGTGTCTGTTTAACAAGAGCACTTTGGACATTTACTACTTAAAAGAATATAAGAAAAACTCACAAAATATAACTAAAATGATGTATTACATTATCTGGAGTGGGTACTGAAAGGGATGTGATAGTGAATTGAGAAAGCTGGCTGTTTCGTCTGAAGAGGAGGATTAAAGAGGAATAAGATGAATATCTTTAGAATTCCCACTTTTGGCTAGGGAGCACACTTGTTCTTTGCCTCTTCAAAAAAAGAAGAGAGGCAATGGGCAAAAGTTGCAAATAGTTCAATTTTGGTTCTATATAAAAATAAATTTGTAACAAGATCTGCCCAAGAAAGTGGTGAGCTGTCTTATGGAGTGAGCACCCCATCATTGCAAGTAATCAATAAACACTGGATGACCAACTTTAGAAATTTATAGAAGATCTTCTTACTCTGAGTGGGCAGTTGAGCCTAATGATTGTAAAGTTTCCTTGAACTGTATAATTCTGTTATTGAATAAACGGGAGGTATTCTAAGGGAAATATTCTAATTCCTACTGTGTTTGCCAGTTACTACTTGGGGTTCTCAAGTAAGTAATAAACTCTCTGAGCTCTAATTTCCTCAACTGTAATATGGAATAAAAAGTATATCTATATCATGAAGATAAAATCGAATAAATAGATAAATGTACTTTGAGAATTTTAAAGCCCTCTTTAAATGTAGTTATTATGATTATTTTGTGTATGAATTTTTAAAAAATATGCCATCTACAACATTCTTTCAGATGTTTAACTTACAGAACTCCAGGGGTTGAGTGGAAAATATTTCCCTCACTTTACTTAATGTTAAGTGTGTAGTTTACAGGTCTAATTAGAAGTGCAACTCGGGACAATTCAGTGGGCAAAGGAAATGTCTAAGAGCTTACTGACAGCAAGAACCAAATAAGACTCTCTTTCTCTTATTGAAACTTGCTGGAGAATTAGACCAGATGGCCAATGTGGAATAAAGGAAGAGCAAAATTGTTTTTATAATTCCAAATGTACAATTAGCAATGGTACTCATTTTGCTCTCTATCTTTAAAAGAGAAATGAAGAAAAGAAATTTGGAATTTTGGGAAGTCATGAAAATCTCTCAAAATTATCACTTGACAAAAAACAGGTAAGATCATATTTGAAAATATGAAGTCATGCATATAATCAGGCTTTTCAGAGAAGACAACAACTGTTTAGAAGCAATTTCAAGAAACAGGTAATACACACATTAAAGAACTTAACTATTTTAGCAATGCTCAAAGAATCTGTTACTGAGGGGTGGAAATAAGCCTGTGTCCAATTAATCAGCGAAAAGAAATACATGTATATTTAAGCTATATATTAAACATATTTTTGAGTGCTTATGGAATAGAGGAATAGTGCTGTAGAGAAGGAAAAATTAAAATGATAGAGGAATTCATCAGGGACCTGATGGAGTTATGATTACCTTAACTCTCAGCAGTTCAGGTGGAGAGTAGGCACATCCAGCAGAGCTCCTCATTGGTAATCAAGAAGCTGTCAAAAAAGGCACCTTGAAAATTCAATGGCTGTTGTAGTTGGCACAGTTCATTATGAGCAGTGTGCCCTGGAGATCCACCAGCTCCATAATTTGGAGTGGCAAAATCCCCACTGAGAAAGTGTAGCTTGCACATAGTAGGGATGCAATAAATGCTGGTTGCTAAATGAATTAATCAGGAGAAAGTCAATGTGTAGGACTTGCATTCGGTTGCAGATAATAAAAAAAAACAAATCATGGTGTTTTAAACAAAACAGCTGTTTTTTCCCCTCTCATTTATCTCTCCAGAATTAGGCAGGCCAGGACTGTTGTCAGGAGTGAGTCTCTGTGATTCTTCTGGATTTTTTGTCATAGTCAGATGCAAGAAGACAGCTTTACTGCTAGCCATCGCACCCAGCTGTCAGTCATGAAGAAAGAAGGAGGGCACAGGAAAAGTGGGGCATGCTGGCTGAATCTGCCACCACTCTCAGAAGTCCTCCCAGCAACTTCTGTTATTAGATCTCATTAGCCAGAACTATGCTACAGGGCCACCCCAGGAGACACAAATACCAAGGAAGGATGCTATTTTGTTTTGTTTTTAAACTAAGTATGTTACTTCCACCAATAAAATGGGAATGCTCTTAAGTATTGATATGGTATTGATACAGTAAGAGCATCAAATTAAGTACTCAGAAGACTGGGATCTCATCTGATCTCTGCCCCTTCAGCAATTCGTTAAACTTCTTTGAACCTCAATTTCCTCCTCTGTAAAACAGGGACGATCAAATTGTACAACCCATCACACGAGATTGTTGGGAGGATTAAACTGATGCTTTGTAAATTATAAACACTAGACAAATGTGAAGTACTTGTTATAGAGAACAGGCTTTTTTTGTTATTTGGTTCTAAATAATTCAATAAAAATTTGTCAGTGTAAGCTGAATTTTATAGTTTTCCAGTAAAAAACTTCCTGTGCTGAAAGTATGATAAATGCATAATAACAATAAATATTGGACAAGTAGAAAAATTCAAGGGGAATCAAAATGCCTTTTTTCTTTATGATAGATACTATAGTATCTGTCAAATCAAATAATTTTATTGTCTTTGTAGTTTCTCCAAAAATGTAGAAAATTAAAATTTGTTTTAATTATCTGAAAAATGCATTTTATTTATATCTTTTAAACAAGGCCTGATCACCTTACAGTTTTCCAATAGCACATATTTTAATCCTTGATTAAAACAAACTCTTTCTAAAAAATTTTTGGTGACGAAGATTGGCCCTGAGTAACAGCTGTTGGCAATCTTCCTCTTTTTGCTTGAGGAAGATTGTTACTGAGCTAACATCTGTGCCAATCTTCCTCTATTTTATGTGAGATGCCGCCACAACATGGCTTGACGAGCAGTGTTAGGTCCAAACCCTGGGCTGCTGAAGCAAGAGTGGGTGAACTTAACTACTACGCCACCAGGCCGGCCCATAAAACAAACTCTTTAAGCACAATACTAAGCCTGTAGTATATGACTCTAGTTGTGTATCAATAAAATGTCTATTCCAATGTCAGTTTAATCATCTAGAGACCCTTCTGTGTAATGGTTTATTGTGGCAGCCATGCAGATGTGCCACTTGTTTCTGCTTTCAAGGGATGGCCTGCAGCTTCCAGCCGCAGCACCTTTGGGATTCCCCTCAGCTTTGCCGCCATGCCCATGCTCTTTCGGTCCTGGACGTTTCTTACCAGCGCAGGACCCCTCTTTGGGCAGTCTTTGCACTGGAGCTCCCCATGGGGCTGGTTGACTTTCTCAGACAATCAATCATCTTACCTTTCCCTCTTTGACAGGTGAACCAAGCCTTACAATTTGGAAGCTTTTTCTGCCTTCTCCTGATTCCACAGCTTGTTATCTTTCACAGGCATAATGCTGCATACATCTCATCTGACTTTGTCTTGGCATTTGAGTCCTAGAGGACCAAATCAACACAGTGTCTATTTTCCTTGCCATGCAGGCTTGTGATGAACAAAAATTGAGGCATATTTCACATAGCTTGCTTTTGCTTAATATATTAACTATATTCCTGAGAAAATGCTTTTTTTTTTTTTTTTTTGGTGAGGAGGACTAGCCCTCAGCTAACATCTGCTACCAATCTTCCCCTTTTTGCTTGAGGAAGATTTCACCTGAGCTAATATCTATGCCAATCTTCCTCTCTTTTGTATGTGGGATGCCACCACAGCATGGCTTGATGCACAATGCATAGGTCTATGCCCGGGATCCAAACCTGTGAACCCCAGGTCACCAAAGCGGAGCACACAAAATTAACCACTACACCACTGGGCCAGCCCCAGAGAAAATGCTTTTGAAAGAAACCATTTATATTTCCAATCATTTCTGCCTGCTGTTACTGAGATGGACTCCTACTGGGACATGATTGACCCTGATACATAGAGAAAAACTCTCATGGTTCCTTCTTCCTTACTCAGTTCACATGGCTTTTGCTCACTCTTTTTCATAAAGTCTGTGTCGAAAACAACACAGGTAAATTTCTATTTCACTCAAGGCTTCTCTCTGACTCCTTGAAGGTTAAAGTGATTAGGTTGCACAAACCTTCCTTCTCATCTGCTTCCTTCACATCTGCGCCAGGTACCACAGAAATTGGTGGGATGAGCCATATAAAAATACTTTTCAAAACAAAGTAAGCAGGCCTATTTATTATCTTAGATCATAGCCTTCAACTCTGAAGGTCACTGACTTTGAAGGTTGCTAGGATTAGCTTTTCAGCTTTACAGTCTGAAAAGATAGCATAAATTAAAAGTCGATCTGCCGTACTGTATTACATGTGTAGATCTGAAAATGCCAAATAACTTCTTGAATAACTGGCCTCTTCCAGCTCCAGAACAGATCACTTTCAAGTTGATAGTTTTAGAGCAGATTTTTACACTCTATACACCAAACCAATATAGAGCACGGACATGTGATTTTATTATTTGTGGTCTCATCTGCACTGCATTGAGTGAGATGTGGAGACTTTTTTTAATCAATTACGTATCCAGGAACCATGTCTTTTCGGTTTTAATTATGTCAGAGGCTTTCTTGTAATCATCTGATGAAACAGTTACATAGAGTAGTGGTCCCAATTTGTCGCTATCCCCAAGGCCATTTCTCCAGGTGATTTTGTACAAATTCTTAATCCTCTTCTCCAGGTCTATTGAGTTAAAACTTCTGGCAATGGGGCCAGGAAATGTGTATTTTAATAAGACCTTAGGAGAGTATAATGCTCATCTGGGTGTGGGAATCATTGAATATTTCCTTCCCTGAATGACTTAGTCATAAGCTTGGACACATCAGTAAAAAGCAATATTTGGCAAAGTATCTCCAGATAACTAGACTAGATTAAAACTAGCCATGAAGTAAACCTAAAGCCACATGGTAGATATTTATCCTTCTGTACAACAATAGCAGTTATTGGCGCTTGTAGAACACCTGCTGTATGTCACGCTCTGTATTCTACACACCTTATCTCTTTAACCCTCACATGAGCTCCAGGAGGTAGGTAATTTTATTTTCCCTATTTTGTACATGAGGAGCCTGAGGATAATAGAGGTGAAATGACTTGCTCAAAGTTCCATTTCAGACAAGTGACAGATCCAGATTTCAAATCCACATCTACTTGATTCCAAAGCAGGCAGTTTACAAGCACTGTACCACATGGCTTCATTTCACATCTGCATTTCCTGCTGACTGAATATATTGTCTATATGTTCTCAGTTCATTGCTTGGTTCCTGGCCTCAGGCCATGTAATGCCTGTGGGGAATGGGAAGCTCCCAGCACCATTGCTATGTCCAACAACACAATAAATTCCAAAGACTGAGGCTTACTTGTTCCTCTTAATGAATAACAAACAAGTTATTTAGTACTCCTCACTCTAACCCTACAATGAGCTATAATGAGGTAAGAAATGCTAATAAACTAATTATTAGGAAATGAAAAAGAGAAAAGATAAAGACGGCAGGAAATGTGGTAGAAGGTATTAAAACAAAAAGGCTAAGCAATGGTTCATTCAGGATTGGAGAGTGGATATTAGCACATTAGTCAGGAACAAAGCTGATACCCAGTCCTTCCTGCCTCCACCCAATCAGCTCCCCCTTCCCACTCCCATCACATTATACACGTCAGGACGATCTATAAATACCCAAATCCCTACGGTTTAAATACTATTCATATTGCAAATTGAATTCCCTTGACTTCCCAGTCTATTTTGGTAGCTGCACATGGAAACAATTATACATTAGAATTTTCTGCCACCAAGTGGTAATAATGCTTCTTTGCAGCATCAGGTGGGTTTCTCCTTATGTACTATTCCTTTGTATTCTTCAATTTTTAGCATATATTTATTGAATATCTACTGTGCATTGATTTGAAATTTTTTCTGAAAAAAGTGTTATATTTGCATACAAATTCATATTTCAGATTTAGAGCAGAACTAGTCACATAAAAATGATCCAAATGAATTTACAACGGTTTAGTCATATATCATTTAACTATACCAGGGGTTCCTAACCAGGGGTGATTTTGCTCCCCTCTCCCAAGGTCCCCAGGGTGCAAGTATAATACCTAGAGACATTTTTGGTTGTCACACCAGAGAGAGGAACTGTTATTGGCATCTAATGGGTAGAGGCCACGGATGCTGCTCAATATTCTACAATGCACAGAAAGCTCCCCACAATAAAGAACTATCTAGCCCAAAGTGTCAAAAATGTCGTGACTGAGAAACGCTGAACTCTCTCCACTGAGTGCATGCAGGGGAGAGCTGCGTGTTGTGCTGAAGCTGTATGAACACACTATAGCTGTGGTCATTGACGCTTCAAGATCTACTCTGGAAAATTCACAATCATACGCATTCTCAGATGGACAGAATACTATTTTCTGGCTTTCGTGGCACTGTTCCCTCTTCCGTGTCATTCAGCGTGTTACTTTGCCTCATGCCTCAAAACCAATTCCCCATGTTTCAGATCTATCTTTACCATGCAGTTGAGCTGCTACAATCGGTTCATGAACCTAGACTGTACATGTCTTGTATAACGAGGTGTCCAGAAACCAAGTGCAGTCCATGAGTGACCCAGAAGCTCTTATTCCTTCACTCATTTCACCAACCAACAATTTTTGAGCAATTGTCATATGCCAGGCAATGTTGGCACTAGGGACACTGAGATGAATTAAATAGAGTCCCTCATTCTGTAGAGCCTAGAAAATGTAGACAGTAAACATGTAACCAACCAGTGAATAAAATAATTGTCAATAGTGAAGCATATTATGAAGGAAACAGAAGGCCTAGCTTGCTCAAGATCTATTTTTCATGGGATGGGCAGAGAAAGCTTCTCTGAGGAGCTTATGTTTTAAGCTAAAATCCAAAGGATGAAAGAGAACAAGTCAGGCAAAGTGCCAGGAAAAGAGGGTTTCAGGAATTGGGAGCCCCAAACAGAAAGGCCTTAAATTAGAGAACAGTGAATGAAAGAAGGCCTGTGTGACATTAATATAGTATTAAGCTTCAGTTAAAAAAGGGTTATCTCTATAGGTACGATGTGTTGTGGAGCTGCCTTAATTGGGGATGACTGGCATATTGAGTATTAGAGACCACTTATTTGCTTTCAAAAGAATCCCAAAGAAGCATAAATTTCTACTTCCCTATTTCCATGAACACCATAGGATGTACTAGTGGCCTCTAATGAAAGAAGGAGACATGAAATTAATGATTTGCAACCATGACGTTGTGAGTTCATGAACAGAGAGTTAATAAATCAAAGGCATGATGCACAAAGGGAAAGCGTGATGGATCCTTTCCCTCTGATTATGGACCTGTCCTCACCCTCCATGCTGTAGCATAAACCTGGGGGATGAAAGCGAGTTTGAACCTGGTCATCACATGTAATGATGCCTTAAGGTGTAAATCATAATTTGAAAGCCAGGAATAATTATATTATAAAAATAAGTGAATAATTATATTTAAAAATTAAATACTAAAATTGTATTGTTAAAAATATATTGAAGTTTGCGTTCGTTTCATGAATTCATAAGTTAGTAGGACTTGAAGGACTATAGAGGTCAGCTAGACCACTCCCTTCATCGTCAGACGAGATTATACAAAGTTTCAGCTTCTCGCCTCGTGTTCCACAGCTAACTTGTGGCAGAGCCAGAAAGTCTTCAGGTTTCCATCGAGTGCTCTTCTTTGGTTTTTAAGGTCTATATAAATTAAAATAAAATAGACATTTTACTGACCTTTTTAGACAAGGTGAAAGAAAAAGGAAAGTAGCCACATGAAGAAGGATGCTGTCTGAACAATATTTTTAAAACTGTACATTGTTTCTATGGATATCAGCCTTGCCACATTTTTCCTATTATGACTCAGCTAGATCACAATTGTTTGAGTTCTCATTGAATCTAGCACAGCACCTTACATATAGAGGACACTCAGTACATACTTGTTCAATAGATGAATGTGTACATAGCTGTTATAATTCAGCATGTGGTCATTTAAAGTGTCAAAGCATTAAAGAATTAATTTTTGAGTTAAGGATTTTAATTGAATCTCATTGAGCTTTACTTATAGCAACTTAGATGTCATTGAGAAATATAAATCATGGCTGTCTTTGAAGACAGTCTCAAAGTTTCTCATCCACTGGAAAACAGTTGTGCACCAAAAACACAAATTTAGAGTTGCTCTGTTTCACTCAGGTTCTCCTACTTATTTCTTTGTAAAATGATTTTTTCCCTTTAGAAAATTTCTTAAAGAACTTTTTAATCATTCTCTTAGCATAGTAGTGTGGTATGTTACCACCTTTACTGCAGATTGCTCTAATTTTTTGTTATTTGCCTGTTCAAGCAAATATATTATTTGAAAGGTGCTGCCCAAATGTAATACTATACAGATCCTGAAATTTAAATGGATTAATTAGTGCTTTCTTGGCACCTGAATTTTGTCCCACAGCCAAGTCTCATGTTGGCATTTCTTCAGGATCCTCATCAGGCCTCCACAGGCATGGATGCTGTAGTTAATCATGCTGGCCTGTTGACCCATCCTCAGTGGACTTCTGAAATCACCACCGTTATTTTCTCAACATGTTTGCAGATCACATATCACAGATGTATCTGTGGGAAGGTTAAAGCATGACTCTCATGACAAGGTGATTGATAGCCACAGAGTCTAAGAGACTCTCAGACAACCTCCAATAGCCATTGAGAGACAGAGCACACCTAAAGTGCCTATGATTTGTCTTGGAAGGCAGAATATTAAGCAAATTGAGTTACAATGACACTATACACATAGATAAGATAATTCATGTATATCTGAGACTATCTATATAGTAACTAATAAATTTATGTTACTAATAAAGAATGTAACTAATAAACCTCATCAATTATTTAAAAGAAAAATTAAATAAGAATTTCTAATTTTTTTCAAATTACAGCTTGGGCACAGTAAACAGTCAAGTATAAGGAGTTCAGAAGATTTCCAGTTAAATAGTTTCAATAATCCTCCAAGACAGTATCAGGTAAGCAGGAACTTTTAAAGAAATAAGGTTAGCTATCTGCAACGTTTAAAATCTCAAACTATGCAATTCTTTAAATGAAAATGAACTATTATATTTTTCTCAGCATCAAAATAATGCATTAATCCAACAGATATTTATTGGGCAGTTACCATGTGCCAGGCACTTTCTTTTTTTTTTTTTTGAGGAAGATTAGCCCTGAGTTAACATCCGCTGCCAATCCTTCCCTTTCTACTGAGAAATACTGGCCCTGAGTTACCATCTGTGCCCATTTTACTCCATTTTATATGTGGGACGCCTGCCACAGCATGGCTTGACAAGCGGTGCATAGGTCCGTGCTTGGAGTCCAAACCAGTGAACCCCGGGCCACCCAGGCAGAGTGCATGAATTAACCACTGAGCCACCAGGTCAGCCCCAACCAGGCACATTCTAAGTGCTGGAGACACTTAAGTAAAGAAAATAGATGAAGTCTCAGCATCATAAAGCTTTAGAGTCTACATGTTCATTTTTAAAGTCTATCCTTACAAAATATATAAAAAAGAGAGCAAATTCACCTAAAATCCCATCACTGAGAAATAAAGACTACTTACATTGGGTGAATATTCTGCCAGATGTATGTGTATAATTTTACACATATTTTAATATTATTATACAAATATATATGTTATATGATGAGTTAGTACTTATATAACGAGTAATAGTTTTTCCACAGAACATATATTCATATTAATTTTAATGGATGTATAGTATTCCTTTGTACACATATATAATTTGTTAAAATAATCCCCTAAGGATGGACATTTATGAGTTTGTTTTTTCTATTACAGGTAGTACTACTATGAATATACTTGTCCATATATCCAATTACATCCTTAGAATGAGTACTTGAAAGTGGAATTTTACTGTCCACCATTTATCTTTGGGCTTAGTATGCTTTGGTTTAGCTGTATATCTACCCAGGGCCTCCTCCACACGTGCTGTTCCTCCTACTTTTCATGAACAGTATGCAGTAGAAGCAACATCCTCATGGTAGAAACCCAGGCACAGGAGAAGCTAGCCATTCCTAAATTACTGGCAGGTATAAAATGAAAACTGGCTACATTCTTTAGTAAGAGGGGAAAAACATAAACGAGTGTACGTTTGCTTAATTTTCCATTTCCACATGCAGTACTGCACACCTCCAGCCTGCCCAACTGAAAGGCTGGGCCTGGTCTAATACTTTTCAAATAAAACACAAGCAATGAACATCAAGGATTAAATGTTTGTTCTAAATTTATTCTTTTCTCAAGAATTAACTTTTGAGTCATTAGCCCCAGTGGTGAGAAAATGGCTTTTAAAATCTGGAGATAGCATGCATTCCCGACCAGATGAATCATCCTAATCTTTGATAGCCATCACTTCTAAAGTGCTTACTGAAGGAAGAAAGACTCAAAAACTTCTTCCAAATGAGAGACCTGTCTTGACCATAAAACTGAGATGAATTTCTCCTTTCTCTGTCCAGAAAATAATGAAGAGGCTCATTAAAAGATATGTACTAAAAGCCCAGATAGATAAGGAGAGTGATGAAGTGAACGAAGGTGAGTCAAACACAGGGACAAGTCGGTCCCTGAGCGTGAGCTGGGACGTGGGGCCTGATGCAGAGCTGAGGGAGAGCAGGAGAGATGGGCATGGGAAGGGTGAGCAGCAAGGGGAAGAGAAGACAGGGTCTCACGACCATCAAAACTGTTAAATACTCAGGAAATGGGCTATTTCTCCACAGCTAGGGGCGTGTGCCACTTGTGAGATAGGTAACTATTGTTTTTGTGGGGGGCTTAGAGGGAGGAGTAAGCGGTTGAGAAGAGTGAGGGGCTGTTGCCCCCAACCCCTGCAACATTTGCCACCAACGCGTCCCTTTAACTTCCTTTAGGAAGACTTCTGTTATAATTTTCTCTTTTCATTAACCAAAATATTTAGCTGAGAAAGTAGAAACCTCTTCCAAGGAAGTTATTTCCTTTGAAAGGATTCAAAATACAGATGTGTGTGGAATTAGGACACATTGCAGTCTATCCCTGAATCACTAGTTTCTGTGCATTACGTATTCATAGTTAACTGCTTCTCACTCTTGTTTTTCAAAGGGGAACTGAAGGAAATTAAGCAGGACATCTCAAGTCTCCGCTATGAACTCCTTGAAGAAAAAACTCAGAATTCAGAAGACCTAGCAGAACTTATTAGAAAACTTGGGGAGAAATTATCAATGGAACCAAATCAGGAGGAAAGCAATAGATAATGCAAAGACTTCCTTTAAAATCCATATTTATTTGTCCACTTGAAGCCATATTATTTTTTGATTTATTTTTTTAAGTGCCAATACGACCACCTTTTACACAAGAAAAAGTTCAAAGATGATTGGGTCATCCTATCATCTGGAACCCTAATATTTAATATTTTTGGTGATTAAATTTCATTGTTCAGCTAAAGATTTCAGATTATGATGAACATTATGCCCAGTTGTTGGTGCTTGTTTTATAAACTGCTTTCTTGAGCATAACTATTGTCATGATGTGGTTGTCATGTAATGTCTGCCTGGAAATCATCTCAGTTGGCAGGGGCAGACGCACCATACTATGGTATTTCTCCTGATGTGATTTCAGGGACCTTCTTGCCTGCTCTGTGGATCCCCTGATGGTGACTTCCAGCCCTAAAATCTAGAGAAAAATAATCTATGGCCATTTATAGAATGCTGTTTAATCATTTACCCTGCTAAGCTCCCTCCTCTCCCACCTGCCCCAGGATACAATTGGTAATGTCTGTGCAAAGTGGAATTAAATCTTTCCTAAATTTTCTGGTTCATCTCTTTGAAAATGCTACACTTAACAGTGAAAAAGTGCTTCCTCCACTGAATCCTGGAAACATGGTTCAGTTGTGTGTGGGGGTGTGTGTGTGCACACGCACCTGCACATAGGAGCGTGAAATGCTTTCCCTGTTTTCTTTTGAAGCCAGTATTGACACTCAGAAGCTCTTTGTTATATTTTTTTTTTATTGTGACTGAAAAATCGTTGACCAAATAAGAACCCTTTCTTGGAGAAGTATCAAAGCCACAAATAATTGTGGCTGTTTGGTTCAGTTATAGCATAATTTTATGCCATCTCTGAAGGCATTTACAGGTGAATTCCCACATTTGGCATCGAATGTAAAGGAAAAAAAGTGCTGAGGGAACTTGCAACTACTTCTCCGTTATTCTCAGTATGTTCTACCACCCTCTCAAAATACATATAACAAGAATTTGCATGATGAGCATTCGTCAGGAGGTTGTCATGACTTACTGATGATGTGAGGCACGACCCGAAACAGCTAAAACAGAGAAATGAAGGCTCATCTGTTCAACTACTCAAAGACTATGAACATTTCAATGATACTGGCTGTTAAGTGGAAGTGCCACTTTAAGTTCAATAAAGAGAGGCTTCAAAAGCAAATTTTAAACTTCATCCTAAAGATAAAATGGTCACAGAAAATCTGGTTAGCCCCAGCTTTGATGTAATTTAAATCCGAGGACTTTTATGTAACCAGATCAGAAAATATAGCTGAAATTGTATATTCAGTGATTTCATATTCGTGGGTATTATTTATTGAGAAGTTAGTTAGTGATACGGAAAAGGTCTGTTTTCAAGTGTTTTGTGACATTTGAATGAAAAGTTGTAAAAATCAACCTCATACCAAATGCACCATCACAAATTAAAATAACTAACATCCACATAGTTTGTGTGCTGTGCCGTGCAAGAGGTTGGCCTCTGTGCCATGGAGGGCTCTATGACAGCCAAAGGGCTTGACTCCAGAAGACTCTAGAAAAGATATTCAGATTCCTCAGTGTCTTTTAAGGTGGGTTGACTTGACAAGACATAAGTTCTGGGAAATGCAACAGGCACGACTGGGTTCCTCAGTAAAAGGCATTACTATCAAGTGCCACCTGTTATTGTTCAAAGTTAATATGTCTTGAAGTGCGCAGATTTTCCTTAAAGTGCAGGTGAATTAGCACCTCTTCTAATTTCCTTTAAATTGGAAGATGAAAAGAGAAATCAACTGTACTTTAAGAAAGGTTTACAAAATTCCAACAAGAGCTTAAAGGTATATTGTCAGAGGATGGTCATAAGCATGACCATCTTTCATAAGGTTCAAGGCCACTGGCTTTAAATCCTGTATTCATGTCAGCTTAACTTTTTAAAATAAAGTGACTAATAAGTTGAAATGTATATCCAAACTGCACTCTCCCTCTCTCTCTCTCTGTCATATTTCCCCTCTCAGATTTGGTGCTTTCTGGAGGTTTGGGTACCATAAAGACAACACAATGGTGACGTCTGACACTGACCACACAGCTGCTCCCCGGGGGCCAAGCCCTGTCCACTCCTCATGGCAGACCCACCACTAGTGAACATAAGCAAGTCCCTGTTTTTATACATCAACGCCTAGTTTTGCTCTCTGCTGTTCTCATTACTCTGAAACTGAGAAATAGCACAAATTCAATATGATTTTACTGGACATATAAATGAATCACCAGAAAATACTATCTGCTCAGAACTCTGCCAGGGATTGAAAGGAATAGCAAATGGGTGTCTGACCTCCAGGAGCTTGCAATCAAGTAAAGAAATGGGATTTAATACAAGTTTGAGAAGCATTTGCTGAGCACCTGCTGTGTGCCAGGCACTGTGATAAATGCTTTCCATGAGTTATCGAATTTAACCTAGCTTAATGCTTACAACAACTGTATGAGGTAGATACTATTATTATCATCATTTTAGAAATGAGATAATTGAGGCTTTTAGAGGCTAAATAACTTGCACATAGAGTGTCTGAGCCAGGAACAAAACCAGGGCCTTCCTCCCAGCAAAGGCCTCACACTTACGCATGGGCTAGACCCACTATACCAGAGTGTGGTTGTCTCAAAGTGAAACTTACATTTCAGTCTCTAGGTGAGGAGAGATGGGCTGTACCTGAAAACCCTCAGTTCCATTACATACCCAGTCCAGAGGCAGGCAATAGCCCTCATCAATAAAGAGATTTGGCTTCAAAAGTTTTGTAGATTTAAAAAAGAATAAAAGATGGGGCTGAATATTAAGAAGTGGGGACAGTGTGAGAAGGCCAAGAGCTGAGCATGAGTACAGGACACCATAGGAGGTCTTCAGAGAGAAATACTAAATTCAAGGGCTGTGACTTTGGTGACTTTATTTGGGCAGTCCATCCCATCCATCCAGGACTATTTCACTATGAAAGAATCTTATCACCATGTGAATAATAAAAACAAGCCAAACGTTCAATTAAAATGGAGAGAGTATAAGGCAGTATTTGCCAACCCGGCTAACTGACCAACGAGTCCCCTAAGAAAATCACTGTCAAGACCAATTTCCCACTTCAGGCCAAGGAAGAGATGTTTCTCCAAGTGGCACATTTAAGTATGGGCTGCGTCTGATCTGATTCTAACAAGCAGATCCAGCCTCCTTCTTCACTCTGAAATCTTCTCTCATCACGGTGAGCCAGGCAGGATTCATAAGAGTCATGCCCATCACCCCTGTAGCTCTGTTGAATGGTGCTGGATACAAGTTCCTATGCTGTAGTCAGAATCTCTGCCCTTGCATGCAGCATGTGCAGGTTGAGTCACTGGAGAACCAGAAAAGGATATAAATTCCTGACTCAGACCTCCGTGTTGCACTCAGGACACTTATCTAATTAGCTTTCCAAGTGAGGAAGTTAATCAAAGGCTGTGTAGGAGTTCAGCCTAGCATCCTATCACAGATGGTAGTTGAAAATTCAGCTAAACATCTGTTAGTGTACAAAACATTGACTCCACGTAGCCTGTGTCTTGACTTTTATATGTGATTAGCTGAGGTGAGAGATACACCGTGAACTCTCTAAAAGATGTGGGTAATTAAGGCAAATAAATATTTTTCTTGAATCATTAGAACAATTGCTTGAATTTTCTTCTTTACTCTGTGTTTACGGCTGCAGTCATAAAAATTCCTGTAGACACTTTTTAAAACGTTTCCCCAGGATAAATTTGATAACACCTATTCACAAGTCACAAAAGTTTTCATTTTGCGGTAAATTTTTTTTTGTACATCTGAGTAAATAGCTAGAGACACTTACCAACTATGACAGTTTTTTAGAAATATATCAGTGCCATTTAATGGATAATCAATTTATCCAGTATAAGTGGATCATAGGATATTGATTCATGTTTTTCAAACTCTCAGGAAAATGGCATATCAAATAGCCATCTTATCCAATGATATGGAGATCACATATTCATAATAGTCATAATACTCCGTAAGTATAATGTTATCTAAGACTTTGAAGTAAAAAACAGGAGACAAATTGGTATGCACAGAATCTAAGAATTTTTCAACTTTGTTTATTTTTCTAATGCCCACCCTGCAAGCCATAGGTTTTTGTCATTGTCCACTGATAAACTGCAGGAACAGTCTGTAAAAGGTAGAAGATAGGCATGTCTGCTAGGAAATGCAACAGAACATTATGAATTTTTGTCTAAATCATCAGAGAAAACCTTGGTGATGACGTTCAGGAAGCGAGTCTTGAACTTCACTGCCCTGAGTTTTTGTCCTCATCATTGTCCATGAAAATGGACTCTCATATCACCATAAGAGCACTCTCAGAATCAGGTAAGTTTCCTTATTATCATGTCTCAGACTAAAAGAACTCTGGCAATCCTCTCCTTTTGCCTTAACCTTTTCAGTATTCTGTGACTCAGCCATCTGACATTTACCCTTCACTCTTTTTCAAAAAATGGACTTTCCCTCGGAATAATTGGAAAAGGTCAAATTTTACTGTTACTTTATACAGGTTTCCTCCGATATATGAAAGTAGAGTGTTCCTAGGACATTTTTCATAAGACGAAATGGCGTACAGGGAAGAAACAATTAGCATTAATTTATGTGGGGAATTTTTTTGAGCATTCCTACACCCAAAAAATAACTTAACAAAATAAATGGAGATGAAGCACAGATATTCACAGACACAGTTCAAGGCTGTGGCGGCTTGATGCTGGCGTGCTGAGTGTAGGTCTCGGGGAAGGAGCTCGCTGGGTGGCGCCACTCTCGCTGTGCTGGGCGCTCACTGTCTCTGTAGAGGCTCGCCAGGGAACAAACGCGGAACGCTATTTTTGCTTTTTACCTTTTTTTCTGTAAAAGTGAAAATCCTCTTTAGATTTCTTTTGGTTAGCAAAAACAGGTAGTAATGTAGGTCTTTCATAAAAGCGAAGTGGAGTAAAGAGAACTTTTGGATAGGGAAAATCTGTATTCAAAAGATACTAACGTCATAACGTTGCTACTATTTGTTAATATGTGGGAGAATATATACACACATATATACATATACATAGTTTGTCATGATATATAATGTATAACCGTATAACACATATATAGTGTGTGAATGTAATATATATATGATCAGACATTTTTCAAAGCATGGTTAGGATCCCAGAAAAAAAATTTTGCTTACAAATATGAATTTTGTTTTTATTTCTTTTCTCGTTTGTAATTTTTTTCTTTCTGTCTTTTGATTACAACTTTTTTCTAGTCTCTATACATTATCTACCTCTTCTACTGAGTTCTTTTCAGTCTAGTTGTTCAGAGTATAGGATCTGGAGCCAGAATATGCGGGTTTGAATCCCAACTCTGACAATTACCACCTGTGCATGCTTCACTAAGTTTCTTAACCTTTCTGGGCCTCATTATCCCGGTTCTACAGATAAAAAAAACTAACATCATTTCCTGCATAGAGTTTTTGTGAGGATGAAATGAATTAATACATCATAGGCTCAGAAAATATTACTTGGCACATATAAGCATCGGGTTAATGTTAGCAATTGTAGAGAAAGGATGTGGTTCTCAAACTGCCTTTTCTACCCTGTCTGAAACCACCTCCTCTTAAGCCTCATAAAATCCAATGAAATTTAGGTTTCAACTCATGTTTCTCTGATCAGCTGATACATAGTGTCTGGAGCCTTGTGCTAAGAAGGATTCTGAGGCCCCTTAGGATACCCTACAGGAAAAAATGACAAAGACAATTAACTATGCTTGCCATGGACATAGAAAGTTGGCCCTCTTGCCGCATATTTGTCATCCTTGATAAAAATGAATCATGTTGGAACAATACTTGGGAAAATTTCAAGGCGCATTGCTTTTGATTGTAATAATTTTGTATCATTTTATAGTAGTATCATAAGATGGCTTAGGGCAGGTACCATATTACGTCACAGTCATACAACTTTTATTTAAAGTCTATTATATTTGTTGCGATGTACGGGGTGCTATTGCCAGTAGCAGTACTAAAAACAGAATACAAATAGTCATTTATAAGCAACAGACCTAATTAATGCAAGCTAGTTCCATGAGGCCTATTTTAATTTATGCATCCTAGAGAGCCATGCAGTGTTTGAGAAGAAATTCTTCAACATCCACAAAAGGGAAGATGAAGCCTGGACTCGTTCGTTTTAGGTTTAGTTTACCTGCTATGGTTCGTGGTTTCACTGTAATTCTCAGAGGACATACCAAACCCAGGTAAGAAAATCTTGGCATTGTCCAGTCATTGGGTAGTTCCTGACTGATTTCCATTTCCCTCTTGGAGGGTTAGCAACTTGATTCATGCACTTCATACTTTTGTTTAATAAGAAAGTTACCCTTTGGCTCAAGATGAAATAGGAAGGAAGGAATTAATTGCACGCCAACTTTTTCTTGTTAATTCCTTTACGGGTCTAGCCTATCTTGTTGCCTCACAGACATGATCCGTTTATCTTTCATGACTGACTAATAGGATACAGTTAACCCTTGGCTGGTGTCATTAGTTCATTCGGCACTTAGCCTCACTAATGAGGAGGAGGCAAACAGACCATCTCAGTGTGTGCCTCTGACCGATATTGCCCATTCTGGACCTCATTACTTTTCCTCACAGATCCCCAGTTCAGTCAGGGCTGACCCTGGGGTACATTTCAGCTTTTCTCTCTTAAACCAATGACATCTGGCTGATGGTTTAAGAGCTCAGGGAGACTTTATAAAGAAAACTTTGGTGTGAGGAGCAGTTAAGGCCCTTTATAGCCTTTTGAATGGCCATCCCTCAGGACGAATCAGGAAGTCCTGAAATATTGTCTGTGGTTGATAAAAGCATTTAATAAGTCGCAGGATCTGTACATTTTTAAAAAACTTTCTCCTCTGAGCAATCTGGGCTGAGGTTGTGACATTAAGGGAGAATAATGATTTTTGCCGCAATTCACTAATGCCCAGTGTCAGAGAGAGAATCTAGGCATTCACTGTAACCCCTCTGCAGCTGACTGGAACCGAGGAGACAATCGGCATCGCCCCAGTCATCCTGCTCCTCCAAGCAGGGGCCAGGCCTGCAGCCTGCTAGGATTTTACAATATGTCATGAAAATTGCAAAAATATTAATGCCAAAAGCAGTATCAGAAAATTAAAATAATGCAGTATTTGGTGTGTTTTGACCTGTGCTTTACAAGAGATATCAATATCACTTTTATTCCAATGACTTTTATGGATCTGCGTGCCCGGTGGAGCTCCTGGGACTTTGTGGGTGCTCAGCAATATGTGGTTTATTCAATCATTTCACTTAAAATTCAAACAATAATAAAGACACAGTTTCTGCCATCAAAGAGTTCTTTAGTCAGACAAGGAGCCTGTTAAATGCTGTGAAAATCCCCAGGAAGAGCATTAAAGTAGGGGGGAGGGGCACGTGTACTTCAGGCCAACGAGGCTTCTGATTGGAAGTAACACACATTCCGAAGAAGCCTGTGCTTAGGCTGAAGCATTGCTACTTTCATCCCCTGGGGACAAGGGTGTGAGAAAAATATCTGCTGCTTGGCATGTTGCTTGTCTTCATGTACCCTGTCTTAAATAGAATTCTCCAGAAGGAGCCCTGGAATGAGAATGTGCAAGTGATTTATGAAGAAAGTGCTCCCGGTCCTAGGAGAAACTGCTGAATAGCTGGAGGAAGCAGGACAGGGAAAGAGAAAGCCCAACAACTGTGCAAAATCCTGCTAAGGACACTTCAGGATGATCCAGCGGAGGAATTCTGAAGTGCCACCTCTGAGCTGGACTTTCATGCCCTTTGCCCATCAGTCCTTGGCCGAGGGCTGACCCAGGGGAATGCAAACCCCCAGTCACTTTCAGCAAAGGCTCCTGTAGCCTGAAGGCAGCCGGTGCAGCACTTAGAAGCAAAAGCACATTGACATTGGGGAGGGATGTGCTGTAAAGGGGTCGGCTGGCGTCTGGAGAAGCACCGACAGTACCTACTCCACACCCAGTGGACAGTGCCAAGGACAATGTTCCTTGTCACCACAGGTTACATCAGAATTCTAAAATACTATTTGCTTTTTCACGTAATTTGGAAATTTGAGAAATAGTATCTGTTTTTGAGTCTGCAGAGGAGATGAATGGGATCCTTTGCAAATCAAGGAGCTTCTGGGTCATTTGGGGTTAAGCCAGGTGATGTCTGTGCCCTCCAGAAACAGGGCTATTTCCACAGGTGGCTGCGCACTCCATTAAACCAAATGATGTATTTTGAGAATTACACATACATCCTGGACCAACATACCTCATGCAGCAGCAGGCCCTTCAAATTGCCCACCTATTGCCATTCTTTTTAGTGGAGGTGTAATGTGTTCCTTTGAAATGTAACTTTAATAAGGGTAATACATTAACCAATTATGAACATTAACCTGAATGAATTTATCCAGACCTCTAAAGAATGAGACCCAGAAGTGGTAACTTTAGATGAGGGTGGGTCTAAGAAAAAACCCAGAATATGAGACCACTCAATTAGGCCACTTCACAACCAATAACACCATAGCAGTATCCCTGGCCTAAGGCACAGCATAAATGTAATAGATAGCTGTGGGGCATGCGAGAGCCAATGGCAGCCTTAATAAAATGCATTGAGGAACGCCAATGACTAATTTTCCCTCCCATGGCCTAGTTCCCAAGACTCATGATCCTATCGCCACCAAAAAAAGACTTCCCACGACCCTTAGAGACCCATAAGCCAAGGATTTATTTCACAGGCCCTTTCAGAGTTCCTAGCATGTACTGGATGCTCAAAAAATATTTGCTGAATGAGTATATTTGTTGGATGAATTCTGTATTTGGTGCCACTTGCTCCCCCAGTAGGACTTCCGACCACATCCTCAGTGAAGAAAAACAGAACAGGCCACAGGCAGAGAAAACTCCTGAGGGAGACTATTTCAAGACTTGCTGGCCAGATGGGTGTCTCAGTAACCTCCAGACTCAGTCAGCATGGAAGCCTAGTGAAGGACATGATCTCTGATGCCTGGAGGAGCCATCTCTGCCTGCCTACTGTAGGATCCACCCACAGACTGACAGAGAGAACACACAAATCTGACTTGACTTGGGCTCTTTTTTTTTCCTACTTTGTGAGGACTTTATTCTGGTCCCAGCCTTCTGGGTATCACCTTTCATCCACACTGGAAGAGAGATTAGAGATGAGAAGAGGTCTGCCTGGGTGACACTGGGTAATTGGAATTGCTAGGGAGAAAGAAGCAGCAGGAAGCAGCCTTTATTTCTGCTACCTCAGTTTCCTTTATTATAAGTGGGTGGGGGGAGTAATCTTTGCTGTACACTTGACATCCTGACATTATGGGGAGGTGCAAAAAAATGGTATCTCTAAAGTTTTTTAAAATTGCTCCACACAAACCCATATAACATTGACATATAACATTACATTAGTTTCAGGCTTATAATATAATGATTTGATATATGTATATATTGTGAACTGATCACCACCCATCACCATACAGAGTTACACATTTTTTTTCTTGTGATAAGAATTTTTAAGATCTACTCTTTTAGCAACTTTCAAATATACAATACAGTATTGTTAACTATAGTCACCAGGCTGTACATTACATCCGACTGGGCTCTTTCTGTTCCCATTATGTCTGGCTGCCAGCCAAACTACATGGTGTTCTATCTGGACCTGGGAGGTCACACTGACACAGTTCAGGCAGGCTGGTGATGGCGCCTGCGAGGAACCAGGTGAGAAGGGCCCCAGCCTGCTGGCGCTGATGCTATGTGGCAATGTGGTTCAGAGAAATGTACACAGCTTCAGACATAGAACCCAAGGGAACGCCCCCGCTGCCAATTACCACCTCCCGTGTGAGTTTGGACAAACTGAATCTTTCTGAGTTTCATTTTCCTCTGTTGTTTAAAATTGCCTCTCTGAGGGGGTCAATGTGAGGATGAAATAAGAACACGTACAAGAAGCACTCGGCCTTTGAGGGTCTTATAATTGAGCATCTCTTTCAGAAATTGGGTGACACAATCCTTGGACATCTTCTGCCTCGCGTCTGCCCCAGACACTCAGTTTTGAGATGCCATCTGTGCCTGTAAGGTAATCCCAGGACAAGCCTGAGGATGTCCATGTGGGCCAATAAAGACCAGGCTGAAACGTGAGCTGACGTTTGCCAGGGAGTTGCCAGAAGGGAGTGGTCCAGAGCCACATCAAGGTACACACACCCTAATCTTGTCTATAGCCCTTGGTAAACTGTATCCTAAGCTTTGCCTCCAAACTTCACACATATGTTGCCTTTAAGATATGGCTGCTATCTCCAATGGGGACACAGCTTCATCCGGGACTTTATTTTTGATGTCCTCAGGGTCTCGATGGCATGGCTTCATCATTGGCACCCTCGCTCTTATGCCTATTCCTCAAAGTCAGCTGGGTTACCACCTTACAGACTGGAAGGGCTCTATTGCTGAGTCTGAAATACATTGGCACTCCCAACCCCACTGGGTTAGAACCCCACCTTGACACGTCTGAGTGAGCCCTTGTGCTCAGGATTTATGACTCCAGGAGTTTCTGTGCCCCACCAGTGACTAATGCTGAGAACAGAAAGTCCAACATTTTTTGTTTGTTATGTAACAACTATGCCCTAAGTCTTAATGTGTGCCAGGCATTGTTCTGGGTGATGAAGACCACAGAGAAAACCTTGCCCCCTCATGGAACTTGCATTCAGGAGGAAGAAATTAGACTATAAACAAAATAAATAAGTAAAGGATATAGTGTGTTAAAAGGTGAGATGTGCTATGAAGAAAAATCAAGAAGAGGTGAGGGAGCAGTCATTTTAAATTGAGTGGCCAGAAAAGGCCTCATGAGAAAAGAACTGAAGGAGGTAAGGGAGGGGGAGCTATGCACATCTGTGAGGAGAACACTCTAGGCAGAGAGAATCTGCGTACAAAGATGCTGGGGCAGGGGCATGCCTGGTGTGTCTGAGAAAGAGCATGGAGGAGAGTGGGATTGGAGTGGAGCGAGGGACGGGGAAAGCAAGAGGAAATGAGATCAGACAAGAAACAAGCTGGCCACTCCTGGGGGGGCCTTGCAGGCCACCGAAGGCCAGAGCTTTGACTCTGAGTGGAATCAGAAGCCATAGCAGGACGTTGAAGTCAGTGAAAGCAGCACTGTTCTCTAGTTATCTGTCTGGGGCCTGCATCATATCCTCATTTCTAGAAGCTGAGCTCTGTCTTTCTTCATCTCCTGTTGCTATCATCACCTGAATGGCAGTTTGGTGTGGAGATGAGGGGAGCATCAGAACTGAGTGGGTCAAAGACCCACATGCTGATGCTCTATGCAGACCTTTGCTCTTGACTTACCTGCAGGAACTGAACTGGATCAAACACGCCCCTGTTTACCCTCTGACCACAGCCCCTCCTCATCCCTGCAAGCTTCTAGCTGACTCTTTCTTTCTCCTCTTTCCCTGCATCCTTTCCCCATAATTTCCTTGACATGGACTGTTTTGCCCCTAACATGACATGAAACTGGCACCAGCCCCAAGGTTCTCTACTAGATGCTACTAGATGCTAGTGACAGACATTAAGCTGCCTGATGATTAGCAGGAAGATTCTGTGCCTCTGTCTCTGCCCATTTCCATCAAGAAATGATAATAAAAGCAGCATAGTGCTTGCCTCAGGAATTAAGAGCCGAGTAGAATTGATTCAAAAAAAAGAGAGAGAGAAAAATAAAAAATCTCGTCTTTTTTCTTCTTGAAATTGACTGACCTGAGCCAACATTTCAGGGCAAACCAAATACGCTTTGAAGCAAGCCAGGGCCAGTATAAGTGGTATTCCCAGAGTCATTCTCTAATGCGGAGAAGGGGCGATGTGTGTGGTCCTTCCGTTGGCTGGCTGGCTCCAAGGAGCACTGTGTGTTCCAGCTTCTAGAGCAGACTGCCAGGCTTCCCAGCACGCTGTGACACAGGCCAGCTCGCAGGCTTTTATGTGGTCACTGGTAGGCTCTAATAACCCTGCTTATCACCTTAGCGTTTGAGATGGGGTGCTGAAGACTGTCTGAAGAGTGCCTGCTGTTACGGCCTTGACTTGTGCAAGGGCCACACACAAGCTTTTCCATCACATTATCTTCCTGAAAAATGAGTGGAACCATGCTGTGATATCTGGGTTTTGCAAATAAATCGTGTTCAAATATAACCTGAAGCACATCGAAAATTATGAAGATTTCTTAAGGATAATATCTTCATTTTATCATTTTAAATTTTTAACATTTAAAAATCCTTATTACCTGCAGAAGATTTAGCAATATTGCTCAGCAATAGTTGTCATCTATAAAACACACGCAAATGCAGATGTCGTGCTAGGTCTCTATCTGCATTATCACGTAATCTTCACAACAGCCCTATGAAATTGATATTATTGGTTTATCAGAGATGAGAACATTCAAGCTCAGTCAGATCAAATAGTTTGCCCAAAGCCAGACAGCTAAGATGTGGCAGAATCAGGAATTAAATACAAGTCTGTTTGAAAACCACCATGCAGTGGAAGGTGTTGGAGTTAAATGCCATTGCTGCGGTCGCTTTTGTGGACGGAGGGTGGTTTGTACATGTTGAATGGTGTTGCACAGGATATCGAATAGTGTTGCGCAAATGGAAGAACATACTTTCAGCTCCCACCCCACACACTATCACAGCCTGTTGAGAACACTGGCTCCTCATGGGAGTTGTGACGGCAGAGGTCTGCAGAATCCCAGGTCACCGAGAGAGCCCCCGCTGTGCACTGCCATGTGCAGAGTTAACAAAGACCACATACTTATTTTGGTTGGTTCCAAAGCTCCCAAAACATGAAGCTAACATATAAAGCATGGTCTGTTCAGATGAGACTCCTAGTTTTGCTGCCAGTCCAATCTGAATTGTCTTCCATTCCCCTATCATATGGGTTAAAACAAACCCCAGCTCCTCAATTAGAAGAACTTGGAGCCTGAGATCTACAACTGATCAAAGATAGACACACAAAGTTCTGATAAGTGTATAGAGTGAGTTTTGTTTAATTCTCCATACAGAGCATTTGATTCAATACTTGATAAGGATGGCTAAAAGATTTGTTAAGAACCACTGTGCCCCTCTGGTTATTTTCATGTTTTGGATCCATTTAACTATTAAAGTAGAATTTCTGATTCCCAGATTAAGAAAAAATAGGTGAGCAGTCCCCTGGGAGAACACTTTGCTTAAGGTGTACCATCTTTCTCTAGGTATATTTCATGTGATATCTTACATGTGCTTATTTTAATCCTCACAGCAGTCCCCATATTGAGGTTTAGAGAAAAGAGGGAGCAACCAATATTCTTGCTAGAGACCAGGATTCTAATCCCAGCTCTTTTAATGCCAAGGCCAGTACTTTATGCATGCATTTTACATGATAAAAGAAGAGACTATCTCTAAGAGGAAAGGTGTTGAAGCAATCATCAGAGTCAGATCAAGTTGATCTTGTCCATCCGTAGTGAAGTTAGGTAAAGAACAAATTGTCTTTCAAGGATAGCAACCTAGAGCATCTTGACAAAAGTCAGCCACTAGAGGGTACCATTGCCCCTCTCTGCACATGAGGTAATACAATCCTAGGATGCTTGCCCAGCTTGCCTAAAGGAAGAGGTCCAGGAGAGAGTTCCCCAAATTTCTGAGGAGAGATATATACATTTGGATATACGGCCTCTGCATCTGCTTTCCATGAAATCCAGGAGATTAGTAAGAAAATGTCCCTTTAAGCAAACAGGGAGCTGAGCTTTATGGATACAGATAACTTGACATTTTTTTTTTTAAAGATTTTATTTTTTTTCCTTTTTCTCCCCAAAGCCCCCCAGTACATAGTTGTATATTCTTCATTGTGGGTCCTTCTAGTTGTGGCATGTAGGATGCTGCCTCAGCGTGGTTTGATGAGCAGTGCCACGTCTGCACCCAGGATTCGAACCAATGAAACACTGGGCCACCTGCAGCGGAGCACGCAAACTTAACCACTCAGCCACGGGGCCAGGCCCGAGAACTTGACATTTTTGAAATTGTCTTTGAAGGACTTTTTTTAACTCACTAGAAAATATTTTTAAATGACTAAATGAGACCCAGGAGGAAAATAATAGCTTATTTTGTCTTTCCTGGAATAACTGTAATTTCCTCTTTCAGGCAGAAAGGATTAGTCTGTGAATAATCAGCTTTTTCCAGTACTGTCAGGAGAGTCCTAGAGCTTAAACTTTGCTAGAGAATGATCTCTAACCCCATTGTCCAACTACCACCACCACCAGTTCTAAATTCTCATTCAGCCACCGTAGGAGTGAAAGAGTGGACAATACATGGACTTCTGTCCACAGTGAGCCTTTGATAACTGCTGGTTGAATGAATGAATGAATGAGTGAAATCTCTGCTTAAATACCCCCAACAGTCACAAGGTGATCACCACCTTCCCCAGCATCCCTTCTGGCCACGGTCCTAAGCTGTCCCGCCTCTATGTATCGGTAGAGATCACGGTGAAGATCAAGCATAGATGACGTTTGGATTAGTTCTTTTCCTGGCAGTGGTTACAGACACAGCCTTACGCTCATGGTAGATGCTTCATAAATACCTGATGAATTGAGTAAGTAGGAGCTGGCTCTAATTAAGAGTAATAGATGAAACTGAGCCCTGGAAAATTGAGCATGGAACTGTTTAAGTGGGAGAGATTAATGATAAAATCTGCTCGTGTGTGTAATCGCCTCCCATCAGTAGCAGTGGCTGTCCCCCACCTTAATTAACTTTGAAAAAGAAATAGTTAGGCCCAGAGGCCTTCTTCAGGGATGCAATGAGAGGATGAGAGAGGCAGGGGAGCAAAGCAAAGATGCCCTAATGGGTTTTCCACATCTAGGTTGATTGACTGTTGAGAAAAGAAAGAACAGCTTGTTCTAGTCTGGGGAGCATGAGCGCTGTAATTTGTGACAGCTATAGGTCATGTATCTATTTTTCTGTCTGACAAGGATGAGGAGCAGCTGGTGGCTGGTACAAACCCAGACTGGCTTGTTCAGGCTGTGAACTATGGAGACAGAGCCTCAGTTTACAGTCTGAGCTGCAAAGGCAGTAGGGTGTGTGGTTAATGCTTGTATGTCTGCACAAACTTAACTAAAGTTAACAGATATCTGGCTGCAGGTGGGAAAATGAAGCTTAATTATTCTAAGAACTCTGTCCTTAATTTCCTTCTGAGTATGAAAAGAAAGTAGGTTTTACACCTCTCTCTCTCTCTCCTCTCCACTCCCACTGCGGACACCTTCAATTCAATTAAGTCTAAAGAACGTCAATGGAGCTTTTATGAAACCCCGGGCTCTGTGCTAGGCACTGAGGAAGTGAGAGCCGTACAGCCTGCCACCTGTGCCTCCAGGAGTAGTTCAATACAGAGGCAGAAAAGTCACCAAATGGGGTGGTAATTGTGATAATAGATCTACAAGATGCAGTACAGAGAAGGGAGTAACTTACTCTATTGCTGTAGAACAAGGAGAATTGTAGAAAACTCCACAGTTCGTGGAAATGAGAACACCATACTAAGGAATGCAAATGGCTTTCCAGCACATCATCCTAATTTTTCCCTCCTGTAAATTAATTAGAAAAGGGCTGATGGGTGAAAGGACTGTCTCATCTACATAGGTATAGATTCCTTCCTGCATGCCCCCTGTGATGCCAAGGGCTAAGCCTCCTTGTTCTGGCTGTCTGCCTTGGAGCTGCTCTACTCTTGTCCCCGGGGAGGGTGCCAATAGGGTCTGTGTTCCCAACTTCATTTCACTATTATTCTCTCCTACAAAATTGTCCGTGATCTTCATTTTATTTCCTTTTGACATAAAAAAGATCCTGGAAAATGTATTCAGCTAGTGTTCCTGTCTTTTGAAGGCCAGAAGTGCCAGTGTCTCCCTTAGGAAAAGGGCATTGTCAAAGCTCCACGTAGTTAAGCAACAAGGTGAATGCATGTCATTCATTTGGATACTTAGGATGGTCAAATACACAGGGTTTCCTGACATCTTCCAGTTGTTCTTAACATGCTCGTTAAATCTGTCCTCATTTTCCCCTAATCCCTTCTTAACTACACTTTCCACAACCCTCATTTTACAGGCCCTCCGCTGCCTGTTATTCCTCAACAAACAGGCCTCCTCGTATAAACTGTCAAATGACAAAACTAAAACAATTTAGTAACAAGTATGATGTCTGTTATTCAAGGGAAAACAGTCCATGGACTGGGGGAGTAAGAATCTCATGGCGGGGGAGGAAAGCAGCGAGCACTCCTCCTAAGGGGTTTTGGGCAAGAGCGAGTTTTATGCACTGTTGAAAGAGGCAACGCCAAAACAGGGCACAATCGGCCAGGAGGTGGAGGATTTCCTGACAAGGCAGCAGGTCCTGTTTTCCACAGTCAAGTGAGCCAGCTACAGCTGAGTTGCAGGACTGTGATTGGCGTTGGTTAGGCTTCCTTGACAGCTGTTTCCCGTAAGTGCAGTCTCTTAGGTTTAGATTTGGGATGTGGGCTGGGCCACTGGGGCAGCCTCCATTTTGTGGGTCCTGATATATGAATTAACTTTATCAACACCTGGCACTTCTCCAGAAAAAAAGAAAAACTGGCAAGGGGAAAGAGGAAAGTCCTAATGTCCTATCACTGTAGGAGTGGCAACGTCGTGCACTTCTAGGTCACTGATGCAGAATGAGCAATGTAGGGATTGAAAAGAAGTCTGTGTCTGCAAAAATCTCACATTCTTGGAATAAATCCATGCCCTCAAATCTTTAGTGGAAGGAAGTGAGTAATAAATACTTAAATATAAACAAACATTGAAA
The DNA here is from genome assembly GCF_021613505.1 of Equus quagga. Lineage (NCBI taxonomy): Eukaryota > Metazoa > Chordata > Mammalia > Perissodactyla > Equidae > Equus > Equus quagga. Next base: position 51,526,217 of record NC_060280.1, on the reverse strand, counting down.
TAAATCCTCAATATTACATGAAGAAAATTTACGGGCGATTTTTTTAAGGAATTGCATGCAACAACTGAATATTCCACTGTGCGGCAGCAATTCCCTTTACATTCCTGGACCGTCCCCTGAGGCCAGTCTCCTTGAGCCAGCCATGGGGTATTTAAAAAATGAATTATGGCCAACTGTCAGATTGAGCCTCAAGACTGTAGGAAAACCAACAACAAATTCTCCTACAAGGGTACTCCTCTCAAATCCTAGATCCCTAGGATTTGCTGTGAGTATCTGCCAAGCAGTCTTTTCCATTTGATTTAGGCTGTCATGCTCATCTATGTGGAAGTGAGTCCCTAACTCCAGAAGAGAATTGGCAGAGACATTCACTCTAAGGCAGTCCAAGTGATGTTTAGACCACAGCACATGCCAGGAAGCCTCTGAACGTATGTGCCTCCTGGAGCGGTTTGCTAAACATCGGATGGAGCTGTGCAATAGGTTTGAATATGAGCCACAGCTTAAGAGGCCTGCAAACAGAAGGGCAGTGTGGACTCATGGCTGTTACAAGGTGTCACATAAACAGGGGCAGTTTATTTAGCAAAAGCTTGGAAGTTTTAGTGTTGCCAAAAGAGATATTCAGGGGCACACAGTAATCCATTACCCTTCACTGCCAAATGAATTCAAACTGTGATCTGTTTTTCTCAGCTACCATGAGCTTTGTTTTCTGATGGGATCCAGTTGAGTCTGGGAACAAAAGAAACTAAAATAATTGACTGTACCTCACAGTCTGGATGTGGCAATGTTTAAAGTTGAAGGCAACGACTAGAGTTAAACATCCTCATGTTACCAGAGAAGCTTCCAGGACTTTAAAATCAAATTGTCCCCAGTCTTGATAGCTTTGGTTGTAGGAAGCTCCATGGAGATGGGAGAAGGGAACAGTCTTATTCCAATTGAGACTGGAACCTCATGTTGTCACTTCTCAGACAGGGAACCTCCTTTTCGCCGCTCAGCCTTGAATTGTGCACATGCCAGTCCCTGACGCAGTACTTGTGGACAGTTACCCTGCAGTAATCAGGATGAACTCCATGGCTTTTGTGGTAAATAGTTTTGACAAATGTTATATACTCTATCTCCCTCGTGAATATTCATAGTGTTCTTAGGCATCTTAAAGACTCTAAGTCCTGAAGCCAAAATGTTTTTATTTTTTTGTATTCCTTTACATATTTTCTTTTTAGTCCAGCATTTTCAAAATTTATTTAACCATTGTTGAAAGACAAACTGAGGCATATTAGAAATTTTGAGAGTTTGAGGAAAACTCCATTTGAATTGGGCAGTGCCAAACGGAAGTGGTTAGGAGTGCTCCAACAGAAGCTAGGAGAAAGACATACAGAGAAAGTGAGGAAGCAAAAAAAAGAAATTATTTAATTGGCTGTAGCTTAAAGCCTAGTTGGCTGTTGTAATTGGTTGTCTTTGAGGCATTTATGTGTGGGCTTAGATTTTGGTTGGCTTACATGGGCACCATGGCCTTAGAGCCACCTCAGTCTAATGGCCTCCTTGTTTAATTAAGTTAATACCATGGAATCATTTTTGCAGAACAATTATTGACATTTCAAGGAATTAGTGTTTGACAATACACATTTTGGGGAAGGCAGACAAAAGGAACGTGCACCTCACACAGCATATAAACGTGGTACACAACTACTTGTAAGTAGGGTGGGGTGCTGAAGAATATGGTATAAATCTGTGCTCTCGGAGCCTCAGGGATGAAGACAGTCAATGCCGACGGCAAAGTGATTCCTTGCTTACAAGTGAGAGTGTACTTGGTCGAAGTGATTGCTACTTTCAGCTCAAATGGAAGTTGATTGGCACAGCGGGGGTTCTCACTTCTAGATATTTCCATCAAACCTCAAGTGGACTCTTCCTACCAGATCACAAAAGCCCTGGGCAGGGTGGATCCTGAAACCTTATCGGAACCACACAGCGATTCGTCCAGGGTGGGCCATATATGGGAACAGGCCTTGTGGCTCCCTGATGGACCACCTACAACGCTATTAAGAACAGAACTAAAGGGAGGGGAGACCACACAGGACTGAGATCAGCAAGCATCCTTTCGTTTTAATGATCATCAGTTAAAGCTGATTGAATGGCAACCCTGAGGATAAAAGGAGAGCCCTCTGGCCAGGAGGCCTGATTTGGAGCTCACATTCTTCAATCCCTGCTGTAGTCAGCTATAATTTATAACACTGCTGTGGAGGGGAGTAGCCTTGGGAAATAGAATTCTTAGTCTAAAAGTATAGGGGTAGCTTGGGGACAAACAACGCATTACTTGAAGTTGTTTACCAGAAGTTTGGGGAAAATATCCAGGGGAGAAAAAATCCTCAAGAGAAACAAGTCCTTATGGAGTTTTTTACTCTCTCTGGCTTTTTCTTCATGACTAACAACAAAACACTCCTCTATGTTAGTTTGAACCATCCTAAAAGCAGACTCTAGTCAGAACTAGATGCACAAGAGATATATTGGGGGAAATATCTGTAAGAATAAAGGAAATGGAAGGTGAGATGTTACCTGTGAAGAAAAGGAAAACACCGCAGTGGGTGGGAGAAGACTCCCCCTGCAACAGACTACCGCGAAGCTCTATGGAATGTTCCAGCCAGGCCATGCAGAGTTCCAGTGAAAGCTGCTTATGGAAGGGGTCCCGTTTCTCAGAAGAATGAGCCTACAGTTAGCCCCACTGTGCTCAGTCATTGGCTGGGACAGCCTCAGCACGTGTCGCCTGTCCAACTTTATTATTGGTGGCTCTGATAGAACTCAACTCACAGCAGGCAATTTGGGACACCTGGTCACTCAGCATCCCACGGTCAAGTGTTTCATATCGAGAGCTTATTCTCAAAAGCTGTGTGATTAATTCTCTGCTGTAGAAGCCACAGCCTTGCTCCAGAATGCCAAGGGCCTGAACTGTGATTCTCCCACTGGGGTTTACCACAAACTCCACACTTGTGCATCTTTTCCCACCACTAGCCAGATTGCATGGCCCCCAGAGCCAGCTGGATTCTATTGCCCAGTGGGCAGAGCTGCTTGCACTGTAGCCTGGACCTGCTGCTCTGAGGCTCTCTCAGAGCTGGTAGTCTTCTACATCACCTAGCCCATAGGCTACATCACATAGCACACCTACTGTAGAATGTGTTGCCTCTAGACCCCAAAAGGTCTACCAGGCACTGTGATTCCTTCTTTGGAGTAGGAGATGCAATATACAGCAATTTGTCTTATACCTTGGAAGGGATATCCCAGTATACTCCTGGACCTGGACTCCCAAAAACGTCACTGAAATGGCAGGTCCCTGAATCTTCGTAGAGTTTATCTCCCACCCTCTTGAGTACATGTGTCTCCACTGTACCAACCACCTCTTTCTTGTCCTGTCTGGCCAACCTGTTGTCATCAATGTAATGGATCAATGTGATCAGGTCTACTGGTCAGCTGAGCTTGTGACACTCTGCAGTCTATCTCCAGGATCCATCTTGTTTGTGTAGAGGCCAGACTGGAGAATTAAATGGAGATATAATAGGAACTACTACCCTTGCATCCTGTAGGTATTTAATGGTGGCACCATCCCTCCGAGGATGAGCGATGTCAATCAGCTCCACGTCTGAAATTTGTCTTAGGCCTGGGAACTGAGAAAAGAATCTTTTTTTTTTTTTGGAGTAACTGTTCTCAGCCTGCTCTTTCTCCATTCTTCCCTTTTCTGGCTGTAGATTTTTTGTTTTATTTTGTTTTTAAAGATTGGCACCTGAGTTAACAACTTGTCAATCTTTTTTTTTCTTTTTCTCCCCAACCCCCCGCCCCCAGTAGATAGTTGTACATTTTTAGTTGTGGGTCCTTCTAAATGTGGCATGTGGGACGCTGCCTCAGCATGGCTTGATGAGTGGTGCCATGGCCACACCCAGGATTCGAACCAACAAAACCCTGGGCCACTGCAGCAGAGCACATGAAATTAACCACTCAGCCATGGGGCCGGCCCCCGGCTGTAAATTTTTATAGCACTCCTTTTGGCTGCCTTCTCATAGGAATGATATGTTCAACTAACCGTCTCTAAAACTCCCTGCAGATCAAGCCCCCTTCGTTGCCCTCTGTCCCTGCCAGTTATCATGGTAATTATGGTCTTCTGGCTTCTGGCAGTTAAGTGCTGCCACCTATCGTTTAATACTTCAGGACTCCATCATCCCCATGGATACTAATAAGGCCAGCTCTGTCAGCTCTATGACTGCCTCTCCCACTGTCAGCCCTGGCCTGCAGAAGACAGCAAACACTAAACATTTTAGTGATTCTGCTGCACCTAAGTGCATTATTGATGGCCTTGGTGAATGGTGTGTCCTCTGGACCTTCCTGTGAAACAGAATCCTCTGCTGGGTCTTCTCACCTCATGTGATATAGCCATGCTGGCATGCACACATCCCTCAGCCTCTTTATTCCTTCCTCTACTGTCTTCCAGGGTAACTTGCGTATTTGCACTTGACTCACACCGAGCCATTACTTTCTCCAGGCTTCTAACAACCACTCTAGTAGTGAGCCTGCCCCATCTTCTAGGCTAAATTCGGTGTCTTGAGAAAGTTCCCCCAAGTCAATGAATTCTTGCTTATCCACTCTTACATTCCAGCGCCATTGATCAAACACCCTCAAAATCCAATACAGGTATAGACTAGCTAGTTTTTGTAACTACTCCCTGTGTATAAGCTCTTCCTTCCCTTATCAGGCCCAGCATACCTTCAGCTGGTTATCAGTGCAGAATCCAGGAGACAATGTAAGGGTAGCTCTTGAGGGGGGTACCTCTTGCCTTGTTAGGAAGACATTTCTGCTGCATCTTCCAGCATGGGGGAAGTGTTAGCTCTTCCTAGGGAAGGGAGCTGACTGCTACTAATTATCAGGTTTGTAGACAGGGTTAGTGTGTGTGTGCAGAGCCAATATTCTCAGGATATCCATCCAGATGCCCTCATCCCACTTTTCAGGGCCCCAAGTTTTCTCAACCTTTTCCAAGCTCTCTCAACATTTAAACATCTTGGGAGCTGTAATTTTTTTTTTTTAAAGATTGGCACCTCAGCTAACAACTGTTCCCAATCGTTTTTTTTCTTTTTCTCCCCAAATCCCCCCAGTACATAGTTGTATATTTTAGTTGTGGGTCCTTCTAGCCGTAGCATGTGGGACGCCACCTCAGCGTGGTCTGATGAGCGGTGCCATGTCTGCGCCCAGGATCCAAACCAGTGAAACCCTGGGCCACGGAAGCAGAGCGCCCACTCGGCCACGGGGTCGGCCCCATGGGAGCTCTGACTTTAGCCTTCAGATCTCCGGTTAGCTACTCAGCTGTGTCAGCTTTTACACTCCAGGAGATAAGCTCTAAAGAAGGCTTCTGGCTCTCATACTTAGCCTTTAAATGCTTGTTAAAGGCCCTCAGTCTTTGTATTATCCCTCTGCAGGGCATCAATATAGCTTAGCAGTCTCTGACCAACTCTGCTGTCCTATAGGCACTGCACTTCCATGTCTTTCAGAATCTTCAATCATTGTACCTTTAATGATGTTCTCATCCACTGGGGAGTTTCTCCAGGTTGCTACTTATGAAATCTTGAACATTTGAGATGCCATCTTATGTCCGAGACCACCCATTCACCATATACCACACAGGATGACATTCTCATTCATCACTGGACAATGAGTAAGCCAATCCCAAATTGCCGTTTTATTGCCTTTTTCTTAAATCACCCCAGGCTCCACTTGTGTTAGTTCAATTCCTGTGAGAAGCATATGTCAAGACAGGATTCAATTTACTGGGGGAGACATCAATTAAAAGTTAAAGGGAAGACACCAGAGAAGGCAGGGAGAGACTTTAGTCCATGATACAGGTCTTAAACCTGTGAAGGCAAGGAGAAAGTAAAGGGGATTGAGTAGTAAGAGTCTCAGACTGCCACAAGATTCTAAGAAAACTTCAGCCAATTGGAAATTTTCAAGCAAATACAGCTATTAAAGGAGTCATGTGTTTTGCAGGAATAGTCCTGCATTAGCTCCCTGACTGTGCTTGTTTGTTAGCTGGGAGGAACCCATGGGAAGCATGGTCCTAGTATGCTGTGCAGAAGGGCAGCAGCTGAGGCCTCCAGTCAATTATGCTTCCTGAGCAGGAGATCTGAGTGGCACATTTTCATGGCATCACATCCTCCCTGGTACTGCGTAGCTGCCCTTAAGACCTGCTTGACATTGAAGTGGCATTCGGTAGAAGTCTGCGCACACCTTAAAGAGACCGATTCTGTAGACAACAGATTATCCCTATGACTGACTCCTACCAACTACTCTCCAAATAAAAGATGAGGGAGAGTCAAGAGGAAGAGAATGTAGGATAAAGTGGTGAAAGAAGAAGGAAACCCAAACTGACGGATGGAGTGGTGCCTCAAAAGGACAAATGCTGCCTGCCCCTACTGTGCCTTGGCATAGTTTGGGAGTTAGCACTTTAAAAAGAGAGGAAAAGGAAATGTTCCAGAGGCAGGTGGTGCTTCTTCCAGTCCCACCTAAGCTGAAAGGGCAAGAAAGAGGCCCCCTCCCTCTACTCCTCTCACCTGACTAACAAGAGGAACCGAGGAGGAGGTTAGATTAAACCCTACCAGGAGATTGGAGTTTTAAACTCAGTAGACTTTTCACAGACAAAAATGACCTGATTGATAAAGCATCTGCCCAAAATGTCATGAAGAACTCTCTTCTGAGCAGGGTAAGGAGAATCAATATTGACCACCAGCAGTGAACAGGGAAATTAAAACCATTTCAGTGTTGTATGCCACCAAACTGAGACATTCAAAGTAGCTAGTTATAAGAGTTTTAAATTTTCCTCAGGGCAATGAGGAGACATGGAATTCTTTCAAGGAAAAGGGTGGTTTGATCATAATCACATTTACAGAGATCACTGGTACAATATGGAGAACGGGTTGTGGGTGAGTATGTCTGTGTGTGTGCACGTGGCAGGAGGAGAGGGGTTTGGAAATCAAGATTTAGGGAGGCAGACCAGTCAGAGGGTGGACTAGTGTCCATGGAAATAGAGACAAGTAGATGAATTTTGAAAAGCGAATTGAAGTAAAAGTCCTCTGAAGTTAACTGGATGTTGGGAGTAGTGGGAGGGAGAGTGGTCAGAATAACTTCCACGTTTCCAGCTTGAGCAACTGAGTGGATGGCAGTGCCATCCACCTAGATGAGGAAAATCAGAAATAGTATGTTTGAGGACAAGATAATGATTTTAGTTGTAAATATACTGAATTGTGGTATTTGTGGGAAAGTCAAATGAAAGATGATGTTTGTTAAGCAGCCGTATATACTGATCTGGACTTCAGGAGAGAAGAGCAGGAGTTTGGTGGGAGATAGAGACTTTAGGATCATTAGGTTATATATAATATTTAAAACTATTGACATGGATAAGAATAACCAGGAAGAGTGAGAAAGTAAGATGTACCTGGACAGAACCCTAATGAATACCAATATTGAAAGAGTGGACAGTGAAAAAGAAGCTGGCGAGGAAACTCTAACAAGGAGTGTGAAAGAGGAAGAACATCAGGGGATGCTCTTCCTGAGAGAAGAGATGGTTTCAAGAGGACAGAGTGAGTGCTCCGCACTTTCAGTATATGGTCACGTAGCGTCTGAATGTAAAAGCGACTTTCGACTTAACAAAAAGAAAATCATTGATGACCTTGAAAATTATAGTTTCAATGGAGCTGAAAAAGCTGGAGCCAGATTGCAGAGGGTTGATGAGTGAACGGTAAGAGAAGAACAAGAGGTAATAGCGGTAGAAAACCACAGTATAGTAGCTAGAAGGGTATTATTTTGGAGAGAGGTTATTATTCTTAACATCGGAACCACTCAAGCATATTTAAATGCTGATGAGCACAAGTTGAAGACATGGAGAGATAGGTAAAGCAGGAAAGCAGGTTACCTGTGGGAATAAGAGGATGTGCAGAAGTACAGATGGAGACTTTATCCTTAGGGAGGAAGGTGGTACCTCTTTATTTAATGGTCAAGAAAGAGGCAGGATACACATCTAGATTCCATAACTGTCTGAGTCCAATGGAAGAGTATTTAAGAAGTGACCGTCACGTGGCTTTAATTTTCACTTTAAAATTCTAGACAAGGGAAAGTTCTTATTCCCAAACCATACTGTGCCTCCTATCCTTTGACCATTATTTCCATCTTTCTCCTTTTCACAATATTTACATTGAATCCTTTATGATTTTGTATGGATTTCAAAAACACTATCCCTTTTTTCTAAGGTGACCATGTAATTTATTTTCCAAACTAAGACACTTCGAAGAGTAAAAAGAAAAAATAATTAAACCAGGCAACAGAATTTGAACTGGGTCTGTCCTGGACAAACAGGGATGTAGGGTCAATCTTACCTATATACTCACTATTTTTAAAGAACTTTTCCTAAACCTCCTGAACCAATTAAAGCATAGCTGTTCCCAGTGGATACAATTTCCTCTGAAGACCTCTTCCATGAGGGCTGCTTATTCTCTTACATTTTTTGTAAAAGAAGGTCAGAGGTGTAGCCAGCATCCTCCTAATTCCTCAGTGATGTTTTCCTGGTGTAATTCCATTACTACTGGAGGCTCATGCATCTGACTTTAGTACCTTCTCATCATCTCATCCATCACTAACCACTCCCGTGGTTAGACATTAGAACTTGGTCTTGTCTGAAATTGTTCCAACCAGAAATTTTAAGCTGAATATCCCTCTGAGACATCATTTTCACGATCTGCTCATAACCTTACAACTACTACAGCTTCTCTTCAGTACCATGGCTTGAAGTCTCAACAACAGCCCTCTCTCCATCAGACTGAGGGTTAAGAGCCCATGCAACATTCCATGAAAACTGACTAAAACCAAGGCACCAGAAAACCCACAAATTTACCAAACTAGAAATTACCTGACCCAAATGCAATACAATAAAAAATAATTCCAAAGAAAAGTGGAAAGACAAACAAAAAATTCCAGTCAATTCAATTTAAAAAATACTCTTTTAAATAGCTGTTTAAAAGAAATAAAAAACAAAATTTCAGAATATCTAAAAGATACTAATAATTAATATACTATATGTAAAAATCTACTAAGTATAACTAAACCTATGACCAGAAGAAAATTTAAAAATTGATTGTTTACATAATTTTTAGTGATGTACGTATTCAACTAAAGAAGCCAGAAAAGAGCAACAAATGAATCTATCTAATAAGAATAAAGGAAGTAATGACAACATCTTAGAAACTAATGAGTTAGAAAAGAGAAAAACAGTAGGATCCCTAATACAAGTGTGATGTGCTTTAAAGGTACACACAATAAAATAGGACACTAGCTAACCCAATCAAGATAAAAAGAAAGAAGGCACAAAGACAAAAAATTGAACACTAAAAGAAAAAATGGATTCTATCAGAAATTATTGAGTACCTTGAAAAATATACAAACAGTTTTGAATAGGTAAATGAGATGGATGAATTCATAAAGAAATATAAACTATCTCATGTTAGGTTATTTTGATAACTTTTTGATTTCTTGCAAGGCTATCGATCTGTTTAGGATTTCTAAGACTTAATTTCTCATAAAAGGCCTACATAGCCACTAGAGGGTTTTACGTAAAGGAGTGAAGTGATTAGAATCTCATTTAGAAGATCACTCCCACCCAGCATCCAGGCCATTCCTTACTCTGTAGCCAAGGAGAATGTTGGCAGATAGTTAAGAAGCTATTGCAAGACACCAAAGAAGGATGTTGGTGGCTTTGACTGCAGTAGTGACAGTGAAGTCAAAGAGATGTGCACAGATTCAAAAGATGCTGAGCAGAATCACTATGATTGATGATTCAGTAGGTGAAGGGAAGGATGGGAATTGAACACAGCAAACTGATCATATTCTTTCCTTCACTTGTCTCTTCCCCTTAATTGTCTTCATAGCCCCAGTACCTAGCACAATATTTGCTACATAATAGGTATTCTGTGAACTGTTCATTGGTTCACTCAACACGTATTTACCCTCAACACTGAAGAGGTGCTGATTTATTTTCTGGGTGCTGCTACTTAGACGGTAAAGGTTATAAAAAATTATCTAGATGTAAAACTTGCTAAGGAAATAAAAAGATTTGAATAAACAGATCATAACTCTTGATTTTCATTCAAAGGCCTATGGTGAATGCATTATCAGAATTCTAAGAACTTTCATGTTGTGGGTGATGTTGGGTTGGCCATTTGCCACAGAGAAACACTATAAACTCAGACTTATGACCCTGCTCACAAAGACAGTAAAGAATATCTTTTAGTTTATCTGTACTTGATAAAAGCATAAGCCCATAGGAATGAATTTGAAATGAATTTGGGATTTTAAAAGCATATTAGAAAGTACTTAATGACTAAGCACATTAAAAATCCAATAGACTGAGATTCTACCAGCGTACGATAAAATCTCAAGTCCAATTTTGTAGGCAAAATTCCTAAATATTCAAAATGGTTTTTTTTTTTAATTTTCATAACTGAAAACCTTCTCTGCTGCCCAGAGTTCCTTGACCTTCCGTGTGAGACTCCACCACAGCGCTTACACAGTACATAAAAATGATCGGATTTTCAGTCAGCCTCTCTTCATTTGAAATTAAACTTCTAAGGACAGCAAGCATGTCTTATTTATTTTTACATCCTCATGGATAGTGTTTGGCACACAACCCATGTTTATAAATATTGAATAAATGGAACTCTGTGTTCACTGCTCTACCCCCAAAATATCTTTGGATTGCCAAAAGAATGGATGAGTTGAAAAAGATATGCAGTTTGAAAATGCTTCTGTTCTTTTTACCATGAGCTACTGCTAATTTAAGACTTACTCTTTCATGATTCAGCCACCTAATTTTTTCCTTTTGTCCAGGGTTTCTCAGTCTCAGCACCATAAACACTTTGGGCTGGACAGTTCTTTGTTGTGGGGGTCTTCCCTCTGCATTATAGCTTGTTTAGCAGCATCCTTGGCCTTACCCACTAGATGCCGGTAGCATCCTCCTTGTTGTGACAATCAAAAATTTCTCCAGACATTGCCAAATGGCCCCCTTGGGGTAAAATCACCCCGGATGGAGAACCACTGCTTATGTCTGCACGAGATTTTACAGTACAAAGGGGTAAGGAAAACAAAATAAAGCAAAACAAAGCAAAATCCTTGTCTAAGACAAGCCAATCGGCATGTATAAGGTTACATGACTCAAAGTGAGAGAGCCAGAACCCAATCCTCAGTTGGGTTACGATGGGAATAAAGCCTTTTCTAAAGGTTTGTGGGGAGAATTACATGTGACAAAATATGTAAGCTTGCCTGATATAGTTCTCGGCCCATATAGGCCTTGGGAAGCCCTTGTTGAATCTGAATGCTGACGTAGGGTGGCTTTGGAAAGATGTATAATTTAGGAAAAACTAACTGGTAACATAAGACATGCTGTCAGCATGTTCAGCTGCTTTAGTGGTGGTTTTCATGTTCCAGTATTTCTAATTTCCATCCTCTGGATCTTTTCTCAGATGTCCCACTCTACTTGCTTCATCAGTAACCCATACAGAAATCAGAGCTTGTCTGTCAGCGTGCCCAGGTAAACTTCCTGCATACAGTGAGGGAGAGATGCCCATGAGCGATGTAAGCATTAGCTCACAATGTCTGTGATAACATGGCGACATCAGCAGGTGAATAATGTTTTGAAAGTTCCTCTTGGAAAGAAAGACTGTCATGATAGACTTCATCTTTAGGACAATTTCCAAAGGAAGGATTATATTATTTATATCAATACAGAACATTGTTGGCAATGCAGAATGAAAGAATGAAATAGTCTATCTTTAGTGCTTGGGATTCCCTCTCTTCGTTATCTTGTGTTACCGTTTATTAACAAATAGAGGGCCGGCCAGTGGTGCAGCGGTTAAGTTTGCACATCCTGCCTATTGGCAGCCTGGGGTTCACCAGTTTGGATCCCAGGAGCAGACATAGCACCACTTGGCAAAAGCCGTGCTGTGGTAGGCATCCCACGTATAAAATAGAGGAAGATGGGCATGGATGTTAGCTCAGGGCCAGTCTTCCTCAGCAAAAAGAGGAAGATTGGCAGCAGTTAGCTCAGGGCTAATTTTCCTCAAAAAACAAACAAACAAACAAACAAATAGAATGATAGCCTAATTATTTTTAATGTAATTGTTCAAATTTTAAATTAGGCATTGTCCTATTAAATTTCATTTTGACATAAATGGAGTCACTACTACCAGAGTCAACATTTGACAAAAGTCATTACATGAAGCTGAATACATTATATCTTCTAGAATGCTTTAGCCACCTTCAGTTTTGACTTAGACTTACAAATGCAACTAGGGAGAGGAATTAAACCTAATTCTATGTACGTCTGATGACAAATCATTGAAGAAAATACTACATTATTAAACAAAAGAAAACTGTCCTTTAAATTACGTCTTTCAAAATCTCTCTGTCTCATATCCAAATGTTTGCATTCATCAAATCCTAAACAAGGAAAAACTTTTTAAAAACCACACAAGTGTGCAACTCAGGATTTTCTAGAAATTTGCATGCAAAATCATTTCCCAAACTGGACATATAGCTTAAGTGGCAGATTCTTCCCCATTTCCTGGCCCAGGATTGAACATGAAAGGTCACCTCGTCCTGCAGAACAGGTCTCCATGGCCTTGGGTGCACTTTCATTTTGCTGAGGGTGAAAGGAAGAATAAAGAACTGTTCTCTCCTGCTTTCAGGCAGGGGCAGGTCATCTCCTGGCAGGCCTGTCGCATTCCTCCTGGTCTGGGAAGCAGCCCTCACAGAGCCCTGGAAGTCTTACCACTCTCGGACTTCTCTGTGAGCCTGAGAAGCGTTTGAGATCATATTTGAGACAGGAGCCATACATAGGCTAAAAGGCAGCTACCACTCCTGCACAAGTATCATTTGAGTGTTTAGGTCTTAACTTTCCACCACAACCCCAGCCTCCCTTTCCCCCAGCCCACCCCCTCTCGCCTTGGTCCAGGTGCCTTAAAAATGTCTCCTTCCTTCTTCAGGGCTCCCTCAGAGAACTTCCACAAGCTCGTGCTCTTGCCAGACCCACCACTGCTCCAGACACTGCTTCAGATCTGGTCCTTGCTATCTGCCAGTCCCCTTATTGCTTCTCATGGCAGCCTTGAAAAAGAAGCCAATTTCCTTTTCCTGTATGCACAAGGACCACAGTTGCCTGTGGTTGAACATTTACCCCTTTGGAAAGAAGTATTTATAAGAATCGTGGTACATACAGGGGGCTTTGCATGCTTAAGGACTATACGTTTCTTAGCAGTCGGTGAGGACTTAGTACCTTGCTTTTCTAGTCATCGGTACTGTAAGTTGTGTTTGCATTGATCTAAGTTTAAAGACAGAACCAGATACCATTCTCATTTTGAGATGTAGTTCTGGAGAAAGGCTGCTGTTCCTCGTCCATGTTTTCTGCGGTAACAATAAAGATGTCTGTACCAGGCACCCTGGGAAACGGTAAGATGTTCTCTTGCTGGCAGCCAGACTGAAGCTACCTACTGCTGCAAGACTATTCACATGCAGCTGAAAGGAACTGGGAAGAACGATGAACTTGGTGACAGATTAGTAGTAATAATTAATAATCCCATAGATAATAGCTTTTTTAATCCTCGCGTAATCCTTTAAAGTAGGTATAATTATTATCCCTATTTCAGCCAAACCATGAGGTGGTTAAGAAACGTGCCTTCTGTCTGACATCTAATAAATAATGGAGGCATGATTCAAATGTGGTTCTGTCTGATTCCAATGTCTGTGTTTTCCATTCCTGGGCTCTCCTGCTCCAGATTACCTAGATTCATATAAGTCCTTCTTCTGGATCTTAGTTGTTACTTCCTCTTGCTTTGCCTCAGTCACTTCGCTTGTTTAAAAGGTGTGGCAATACCTACCTCAGAGGACCTTTGTGAAAAGAGAAAGATAAAGGATGCGGAAATGAAAATACTTAGATTTTAGGATATGACACTGTTATTACAGGATGTAGTGCATTTTGAACTTAAGGTAACGCTGGAGGGGAGTGACTTCTAAGAGAGGTTTTTCAAAACTAAATTTAAAAGAGAGTGTCTATTTTTGTGCTCTGATCTTTTTAGAAAATCAATTTGGCTTACATATTATTTTGGGACAGAGTTGAGTTTCAAACAAAACACCTTGACATGGGCTTTACCAGTCTGGATTAATAGTGAGTTTGTCACTCTGAACCTCGAAGAGGAAACAACAAATGTTGGGACAACATCTGGCATGCTTATCCTGGGCAGTGATACGGTAAAAACAAACTTGGAGATTTAGTCAAGGTTTGTGTTTGCAGAAAGAACTCAAACTAATGCTATTTAATAACATTTCAAGAAATTGGATACTAATGCTTTTTGAATGCTGCAGTGACTCTGCAAAACCACCAGACACTGGAAATATCAGATGACCAACTTCTAAGGGAAATGAGATGCAAAATAAAGAGTGGTCCAAAAGAAATGATGAACTCAAAGGCTGGCCGACGTGAAGATCATGTGAGTGCCATTTTATAGACACAGAAGGATTCGCCTCCCCAAAATCTGTCCTGGGCAGTTATTACAATGTTTGAGACTCTAATATTAGAGAGCGCTTCTTTGGCCTAACTATCATTTTCTTCCTGCCATTCCCTTTTAAAAGGGAAACCATCAGGGAAGGGGACCCCAGGGTGCTACCAGCATGTGAGTGATTTCTTCAGTTTCTCAGATTATTTCACTAATGGTGTCTTGTAATGGAAATAGAAGTTGTTTCTAAGTCAAATATACCTGATTTCATTTCAAATTTCAGCCTTGCCACTTTCTAGCTTTGTGATTATAAGCAAGTTACATAAGCACCTTGTATCTCAATTTATTCCTCTATGCAACAGTAAAAATAATAACTCCATTGTAGACGATTTCATGTAATTCGTACAACATACTCAAGGGAAGGCATGTAGATCTGGGTTTGCTATATAAGAAGCACTTGGTAAATTGTTATACGCTCCACGATTATTCAATTTCAATGTCAGGAGACCAAAGAAAAATGAAAGTAGGGAGCTAGAAATGGCTATCACCTTAGGAACAGTCATGTCAGTTATACCTAAATTTAACCAACATCTGCCCCCTTGGGTTATAACTCCAGCTATGGAGAGTATTCTTGGCAGCCTTCTCACAATGGAGGGAACAGTTAGTACTTAATTAATTTCAGTACTTAGTTAATTTAGTAGTAGCAGTTAGTATTTCTAAATAATAGATCACTTTTTTTTCTGTCTAGGGCTTTATGCTATAGAGATGAATGAGGCAGAGTACCTTCCTCCAAGATTACAGTCTTGAGATAGCAATCCGTAACATTTCAGGTTTCAGACAGGCTCTACAATGTTCTTGTTGGCTTCTTTCTTCTGGACATAATAATCAGTAGGTAACATCTGATCAAACCATGTTTTCCTCCATTTTTCAGACTGAAGTCTCTCACTCAACACAGCACAAAATTCTCGAGCCTCAACAAAGGGCTTGTGCAAATGTTGAAGAGATAATGCTCTCTCCTGAAGAACATGCTGGTGACCCCTGCTGACAGCACTGCCTCCAGCTTCCCTCTACCTCCTGCTGTGATGAGGCATCCGGCCCATCCCTCTGTCAAGACAAGTCTACCAATCCTGCTCTCAATGTTCCACAGCATAGTGGCAGCCTGGCCCTTTCCAGAGCTGAGAACGGCACCACTTAACTCTCACTAAAACCAGCACAGCCTCTGTGCTTTAAGAAATTCAATCATGTTGTAGGTATGACAGAAGTAGTAGTAAACAAGACATAGCCTGTTGCACAGGTAGCTCACATTCCAGTGAAAGAAGGCCAGAGAATAAACCAGAAATCATTAGAACTTGGAACAATTTCCTTTAAGGCATTTAAATAATTAAAAGGTAGCTGAGAAAGAAAATAAAGAGAAGACATTTTCTAAATAGGGCAGTCAGGGAAAAATGACATTTCAGTCTAGAATGAGCAAGTTCTTCAAAGGGCTGGAGAAAGAGCAGTCCAGGTGGAGGAGCCAATGGGTTCAAGGCCCTGAGGAAGAAAAGAGCTTGGTGCATTTAAAGGAAACCCAAAGGGACTGTGGGTAGTCTGAGAGAATAGCATTTGGGGAAGGAGGCTGAGAGGCGGTTTGGAAATGGAAGCTAGGGGAGAGAAAAAGGCGCCGCCTAGCCTTCTTCCTCTTCTTCCTTGAACAGACTAGGTGAGGATGTCTTCACGTGAACCTCAGGTCGGGACATCTGGCTCTTGTCTCAAGGTTGGGTTTCAGAGGGGAAAGGTCTCCAGTGCCATCTGCCACATGAGTGTCCCCTGAAGATGCCAGAGGGAAGGTAGGATGAGATAAGCTGCACTGACTCCTCGCTCAATTCCCTGAAGGAGCCCCTGCATCTCCAAGACCTGGCCTGAGCCCTTGAAGATGCTTCTGTTCAGCCCACTAGGGCTTTCACACAGCTGATACTTAACCTAGGGAAATGAGTGTTGATACTGGAAGGTTTTGGTGTTGGTCAACCATTTACCAGTATGGCTTAGAAGGAATATTGGAGTCTACTCTATTAGAGTGAGGGGATTAAGGACCATTTATGTAAACTTGTAAAGGAGACCAAGCTGCCCCTTTCCTCCTCCTGAAGTTCTTTCCTTGTGTCCATGTACCCCCAATTGCCCTATCTACTCTGCAATTGCTCTCAGCTACTGGCCCAATCTGACATTACTGGGAAATTTTCAATAATCTACAATCATCCGTCCCTAATGGCCACATTACTATCAAATCTATTTCCCCAAAAGAAAATTTTAGCTTATGGTTGATGTTGGGGTGGGAGTGGGGAAATGGATCATTCAAATACATCACACTAAGATATAACTAAATAACAATGATTCCGCTTAATACCTCCGCAAAATATTTCAGTTTTTGGAGAATAGTCCAATATCTCACAAAATAATAATTCTCTGATGGTAGAATCCTAGAAAAGGTAAGTTTAATTTTGTGTATATTAAACTTAGCTGGGTTCCATCAAAGATTAAGAACTACTGATGAGATTTCAAGAACTCACCTAAGTTTCGATCCTATTTTCTCATTTCAAAATCACTGATCCAAATTTAGATAAAACATTCCTTTTGGGTAAAGATGAACTTAATGAAATAAAGTTAGTTCTTAATCTAAATGCCTAGCTTACTTCTAGGAAATAATCAGACATGCTTGTATAGCCAATGTAAAACTTCATTTTGGAAAGGTTTTTAAGCATTAGAGAATGCAGGCCTTTGATTCATTCAGGATCTGTATGATACTGCTTGAGTATTTATTCTCTGAGTCTTTTTCCTTGTTAGTAAAATGATGGAGTTGAAGTGGATATACAATTTTGTGGATTACAGTAATGTCTGATCTGCATTACTTAAGATTGCTGATATACCTATATTTTACAAGTACATTAGCTAAATCATATAGGCCTCTTTTGATACAGCGTCATTCAACAGATACTCATCTTAATCACAGCATCCTTCTTACAGTCAGTTGAAAAAGCTGCTAATCTAAAATGTATAATCGTTCTACTAAAGGATGTCTGAACTTTATGCCAACAAGGAAACTATTATTTTTAACAGTATAGCAGGAAAAAAAATACCCCATAATATAATCATTAAATTGTTTACCAAATACAGATTTTCCAATTCTTTTATTTTTATATTTGCTTCCTATTTGAAAGACAAAACACCAGACTGGTTTCTTCCATTTTCCACAATGAGATTTTTTTATGCTACAGAGAAAAGTTGAAAACACACCCAGCAGAAGCTGGAGAGAGTTTATGCAGTGCCATGCCCACAGCCACACAGTGGCAGGGCTCCGAGGACAGTGCTAATGTAATTGGAGAATTTTTATAGAGCTGGCTGAGTAGCATGACCCAGGAGTTAAATTGAGTCAGGATTTTGACCAGATTAGATTTCTGATGACAATGAAAAAGAAGGTTGGGAACAACCCTGAAAGGAAGCAGCTCATTTCTTATATCTGCTACGTTCACCGTTTCCTTTTAACAGTTCATCAATCCAGACTTTCCTTTTAACAGTCCATCACTCCAGACTTTTCTGCTCAAGAAACTTTGCTTCATGTTGATTTGGAGCTCAATTACATCCCTTCCTGAAAGATCTATCATCCAGCCTAATCCCTAAGTAATAGTACTTGCATCTAAACACTTTTTCTTACTCCAAAGAGTATTCTTATTTTATATTTCTTTTGATTATCTGCACTAACATCCTTCCAAATTGTAGTTTTGCCATTTATCCTAAGGAAAATTATGTTCCATTTTCCCAGGGAAATCTTATCTTTCTATCTCTGAATTCTCAGAGCCTGAACATCTTTTAAGCACGTGGGACATTAATCACTATAAGGTAACTCCTTAATTCCTGAAATTTAGGCTGCTAGTCTAAGAGGCCAAAAATCAAGCTAAAAGGTAATCATTCATGCATTTTGAGTATGTACCAAATTTTTCCTGCATGAAGTTATGACACTGCTTACTGCAATTTCTGTTTTTTATATAAAGAGTGGAATTCTCAAGCTCCCTGTAGAAATTCTACACTGAATAAAGAGGTGCTCCTAACTTAAGCTACTTACAATATTTTTAAAAAAGAAAAGACAGCTCATGCTTCCTATCATCTCTTCTGGGAACTGAGTCTGGTTAGACAGAGTTCTGGGCACTAATTTTAATCTGAAACAGCCCTAGTAGAGCCACCACTGCCTCTTTCTCCATTTAAGTACTCAAAAAGTGGATATTCCCCACCAATGCTGTTGTCGTCGTTGTTATTATTATTATTATGTACCATGTACTGTACTAAGTGCTTTATAATACTTCATTTAATATCCACAGCAGACTCTTTGAGGGAGGTAGTATTTTCTTTGTGTTACAGTTAAGGAAAATGAGGCTCAGAGAGGTTAAGTAACCTGTCAGATGTCACACAGTTAAAAAGCAAGAGGGTCAAACTAAGTCAGTGATCCCCCAAAACGTATGCTTTGCATTATGTCATATGATTTCCCTCAAGGATGGTATTCCAAGGATACCTAGAAACACAGAAAAGTAAAGCCCTATTGGCTCCAGGGAACTAGAATTAAATGGATTTCACAGTTTCCCCCACGTGTCCTTAATGCCCTATTATAGTCCTGGAGCTTCTCCCATCTAACTGGAATCAATTTTCTAGTCTTAGTAAGTTTAAATCAGAGTCAAGGCAAACTTCTCAGGTCTGTTTTCATTCAGTGCAAACTGTTTGAACTCAAGATAAAATTAAGTCTGCTTTCAACAAGTTGAGTATTTGCTTCATGAATACTCTTATTTTTTGATGCACAGTTTGCTCATCTTTTTGCTGCAAGAAGCCCTATTCAAATTGGCAAAACAGTAAGGGGTATTATCTCACATAACAATAAACCCAGAAGCAACGTGGACTCCGGAGTTGGTCCCTTCACCCTCAGCTCTGTCTTCAAGTACACAGCCTCTTTACACCTTTTCCTCTCAGTAGAAAAATGGCCATAGCAGTTCCAGGAGTCACCTTCAGAAATAACAAGGTCTAGTGGAAGAAAAGAAACAATCTCTCTATACCGACCTCTCTTAAGAGCATTAAAACTTATAGAAGGAGGGTGGAAATCTCATGACTGGCTGGGCTGTAATGGGTGTTAGACAATCAAGAACATTATCAACGTCAGCTCGTAGACTGCTTCGACCCAGGAAATGATTCACACTTAACTATCACTCTCACATATATGATTTCATAACAATGCTGTTAGATGGATATTACTAGATTCCCATTTCTACAGATATAGAAACTGAAGCCAGAAAGAGTAAGTGTCCATAGTGAAATTGCTAACACAGTGAACCAGGCCTGAAGTGCATGCTCTTTCCACTAAAAAGAAATGGACATGGGTTACTAGCTGATCATAGAGATGTTCCCCTTATTTTCAGCCATGACCCCTGAATTCAAATTCTCTCTTCAACTCTAGGGCCAGAACGAACTGTCAAGGATTCAGGTGTAAGTCTCTATTTTCCTACCCTTTATTGATTAGCCAATTTCTAAAGCAGTGGGTCTCAATCTTATCTGCTCATTAAAACAAAAGCAAAACAAACAAATAAACAAAAACACTGGGGAGCTTTTAAAAAATACTGGTGCCCATGCCCTATCTCATACAAACTAAGTGAAAATCTTTGGAAATGGGATATATAATTTTTTAAAATCTCCCCCAGGTGATAAATATGCAGCCAAGATTTGAATCATAGTCCTCAAAATAAAATTTAAGCTTCTATCATGAAACGTAAGTCGCATCATGACCTGATCTCTCTTGTCAGTGTCACCAATGAGTCTCTTACCCTTCAACCTGGTCCCCTTGAGGGTCTATACTCTAATGGTATCAACCTGTTTCTAAACTCCTGGGGGCCCCCTGCAATTTCATGATTCTGAACTTTTGCACATATCTATCTTTTTGCCTGAAATCCTCGATCAACCAATACATATGCCCCACGATAGCAACTTGATGAACTTCCATTCAGTCTTTCAGTTGTAGCTCAGATATAACATCTTCTGGAACATCTTTCTGGACCCATCTCAACAAATAAAGGTGAACTCTCTACTGTGTTTCCTCATTTTTCATTTACATGTCTGAGTGCAACACCAGAATCAGGTACTGAGTGAAAAGAAATTGAGCATCACGTCGTCTCTAAGAGGCCATGAGCTTTTTGAGGACAGAGACTGGATTTTATTATTTTGGTATGCTCAGTACTTAGTGTGATGCCTAGCACTTGGAAAACATTTAATAAATGTTTGTTGAATTAATTTCTTTTATTTTTTTCTCAATTTAAAGAAAATATTTCCTTTTAGTTATTTTATTTTCAAGAAGTATCTTCTCCTCTAGGTATTCCTCTTTTTTAAAAAGTCAGAGCAAGAGTATGTTTTTTATTTTACAATACATCTGTGTATAGTCCAAATGTTTTTCTTACCATTTATCACTCAATCTTAGCAAGAGAATGTTGTGCTAACTTACTCTCTGATAGTTTCACTAAAGCAAATGGAAAAAGTATCATTCTTTCTCTTGGAAGAAAACTCATTGTTATCACCAGTATAGTAATTTGAAAAAAGTCCCCTGCATTCCTGTCTATCACATTTCAAGTTTGGGCAGGCTAGAAATTCTGAGGTCATTTTGTATTTAATCAGTACAAGAGGGAAACAGGGCTGTGAGAGTACTGTGCAATGGTTCTGTGACAGCATAGCATTGAAAGTAACAACTGATTTGTGGCTAGTCTGAAAAGACAAGTGATTATTGCCACAGATATACATAGATTCAAAGTTTACATGGACAGCAAGTGGACTTTTTGTATTATTCTAGCCTAGCTTTCAAAAGAAGACCCTACCACACAGGGAGAAAAATCAGTATGCAATCCCAAATTGAGAGGACTTGTAAAACTGTGAATCCAGAGGGAAGAAAAATCATCCAGAATGGCAAAGGGATTAATGACAGAGAATGCATTCCTGTGAAACATAGATTTAATTATTTATAAAAGAAGATTGAAGACTTCCTTTTTGGTCACGGCAGCAATTTTTGGCTATGACACCAAAAGCATAGGCGACAAAAGCAAAAATAAACAATTAGGACTGCATCAAAATAAAAAGCTTCTACACAGCCAAAGAAACAGTGAACAAAATGAAAAGGCAACCTACAGAATGAAAATATATGCAAATCATATATCTAATGAGGAGGTAATATCTAAAACATATAAGGAATTCATACAATAGCAAAAAAACAAATAATCCAATTTAAAAATGGGCAAAGCACTTGAATAGACATTTTTCCAAAGAAGATATACAAATGACCACAGTTACATGAAAAGGTGTTCAAATTACCACTCATCAGGGAAAGGCAAATCAAAACTACAATGAGATATCACCTAACATCTGTTAGAATGGCTATTATCAAAAAGAAAAGAGATAAAAAGTGTTGGCAAAGAGTGGAGAAAAGGGAGCTCTTGTACACTATTGGTGGGAATGTAATGCTGTGCAGCTACTATGGAGAATAGTATGGAGTTTCCTCAGAAAATTAAAAGTAGAACTACCGTATGATCCAGCAATCCCACTTCTGGGTACACATCTGAAGGGAATGAAATTAGTATCTCTAAGAAATATCTGCACTCCCATATTCTTTGCAGAAGTATTTACAACAACCAAGATATAGGAACAATATGTCTGTCAATAAATGAATGGATAAAGAAAATGTGATACACACACATACACAAACACAATGGAATAATATTCAGCCATAATAAGACGGAAATCTTACCATTTGCAACAACATGGAAGAACCTTAATCACTAATCTGAGTGAAATAAGCCAGACACAAAAAGACAAATTCTGTATGATCTCATTCATATATGGAATCTAAAAATGTCAAACTCACAGAACCAGAAAGTACAACAGTGGTTGCCAGGGGCTGGGAGGTGGGGAAAATGAGGAGATATTGGTAATAGGGCATGAACTTTGAGTTGTAACATGAATAAGTTCTGGGGGTCTAATATAGAGCATGGTTACTATAGTTAATAATACTTTATTTTATACTTAAAATTTGCTAAGAGAGTATATCTTGAACATTCTCACCACACACACACACAAAAGATAGCTATGCGAGGTAATGGATGTGTTAGTTAACTTAGTTATGGTAATCATTTTGCAATGTATACGTATATCAAATCATCACATTATACACTTCAAATATATACAATTTTGTCAGTAAAAAAAAGAAAAGAATAAAACTATAACAAATGTATAAAACAAGAAAGGATGCCACCAAGTGGGATGATGTATTATTAGTCAGGTTTCTCTAGAGAAACATGACCAATAGGATGTATGATGTATGTATGTACATACACACACACACACACACACACCCCAAAAACACACATTTAAGTACACAGAGAGAGATTTTTTATAAGGAATTGCCTCATGTGGCTGTAGAGCCTGGCAAGCCCAACACCTGAAGAGTAGACCAATAGGCTGGAGACCCAGGAAGAGGTGATGTTGCAGTTCAAGTTCAAAGGCAGTTTGTTGGCAGAATTCCCTCTTCTTTGGAGAATGTCAGTCTTTTCCCATCAAGGCCTTCAACTGATTGCATGAGGTCCACTCATATAATGAGGGTAATCTTTACTCATAATCTTACCTGAAAAATACCTTCACAGAAACTTCTAGAAGAATATTTAACCAAATACCTGGGTACTGTGGTGTAGCCAAGTTGACACATAAAATTAACCATCACAGATGATATTTGAGGAATTCCGAAAAAATAGTAATAATAAAAGCAATCATATTTACTCAGAAAACAGGGAATGATAGTCCAAAACATATGTGGGGAAAGAGTAAGACTGGGTTTTTTTCCAGAATCCACTTTCTTCTCCACAACAGCACCAAGAGATACAGTGAACAGAACGAAGCCCTCGGGCAATGGTTACGATGATTAACATGGTCACTATGTTCAAAGTAGTTGGACCAGTTGGCTCCTTGCCCTTCCTGACTTGAGCTGAGCAATGAGGAGCAGCAACATATAGCTCACGGGTTGCAGCTCTGCATGGACACCGGGGTGGGAGGGGCACAGAACCCCTAGATAGGTTCTGACTCTTGGAAAAGTAGGGATCACACACTCCTAGAAGTCAAGCTCAGGGACACCACGCTTAGCGGCACATCCCATTCTTTACCACAATCACATAACTAGCCCCTACCAAAAGGGAAACAGAAATTCTTAAACACAGAGATAAAATTACAATCAAAATGACCAACCATTTGAGCAAGGCATGCAAAGATCTGTAAAAGAACAGTTTCACTAAAGAACAGAATGTCAAGGGATAACATGGCATGAGATGACACTGGAGCATCAGGAAAGTAGATCATGCAGGGCTTTGTAAGCCAAGTAAACATTTTAGCTTGATCCTAAGGGAAACAGAAATCCATTAAAAGGCTTCAGCTTTGATGTAAGGTAACAAATTAAAAAACAAAACAAAGCAAACCGTATGGCTGCCTGTAGAAACTAGTTTGGCAGGACTTTCCATTTTGTTATGATAGGCTTAATAGCCAAACTAAACTTCCCACTAAAAACAACTAAAAGTGCTAGATAAAATATAAAAGTCGTCAATGAATCTGAAGGAATACATGGAACATTGAGGTCAGGAACCCAGGTAGGTAAACAACTCAAAAACCAGCTTTTGGCCCAAGTTCAGCTAAACCTGCAGAACTTGAGCTTCATTTTTCGTTCTTTTTGGATACAGGAAAAATAAAACATAGTGCAGAGCCAACCAAAGTCATGAAGATAACAAGAGACCCTACCTTCATAAAGCTGGGACCTCAAAAGTCACAGTCTCAGTATTAGAGTGAATTAGAAATAAATTCATCACCTCCTAATCCCACTCTAGTCAAGGAAAACTTGCCTGTTTCAACCATGGCACTGAGCAAAAGGGCAGAACATCCCTGTGAAGTGTGACATAAGCTGGCTCTCTCATGGATTTGCACCTCAAATTCACATTGCCTGGGCAAAGCAAAATAGATTATGCGGTGATTTCAGTTAATGTGATCCCACATAAGTAGTGCCTCTAGCTGCCAGAGAAGTAAAGCAAATCCATAGTGAAGAAAATTGCCTTTATCCTAGGCATCAAAGAATCCAATTCTGGAATTAATCCAAATTCTTTTCCACTGGAAATTGATAAACAACTTGGCCAAGTGTAGAAAATGGAAATGAAGGGAACTACTATTTCTTGAATGCGAACGTAGCCAGCACTGTGCCATTCTACATATTGGCTCTTTTTAATTCTCATGACAGCCCTTTGAGCTGCATCTGTTAATATTCTTATTTGAGCTAAGGTTTCAAATCTACTAACTAACTCAAAGCTGGCTTATGTATAAATGAACTGAGATTTCAACTTGGGTGTTGCATCTAAAAGTGCATATTTTTTCCAGATCTTGTTTCCGACATGTTAAATTTGAGTTGTCAGAAAAACACCTAAGAAATCTGGCAAAGTGCATTATGATTTGACTATTCAAAAAAATCATCAAATAAGAGTGAAGATATATTCCAAATGAGCAACTTCATCAGCACGTTACTGAACTGCATCTGTAATCTTTTTCTCATAATTCACTTTATTTTCCATGATAAGATAGGTGTGTTTCCTTGCCCAACAATAACTATAATGCAGGTAAAAAGCAGGAACTTTGGAAATGCCATTATCACAACCTACAAGCCCTGGTTTCAATGTGTTCTGCTTGTTGATTTATGAATCACTTGTAGAAATGATTACAACTCCATGGAAGCTGAAATAAATGAATTAAATCCAATGTCCTTAAAAGTATCCCCAAATCAAAATGGCTGGTAGTCTTTTGATTATATGTTAGAGTGCTTTATCTGAGCTAACAAAAGGCTCAACAAAGAACAGTCTTTATTCTCTTAATCAAATAATCTTGAAAGATAAACCTTAGAAGAGAAAAATAAAAATTGTTCAAGAGAATTTCCTATGGATAATAACTCTACATGAATAATTGTTTCTTCCATGGACTCTTTTATGCCTGTCTAATCATACACAATGAAGAAATAAGTAAATAGAAACACATTATTCTGACATGTTAATTTTGGACAGCAAAATTGCCTAGTGTTTCCTGAAGAATATTTATCCACACATGGCTGCTTCTTCCTGGTGAAATCAGAAATATTAGGAGAGTAAAACTGAAAATGCAAAAGAGCTCAGGAAGAAGATGATTTTAAAAAGTCACTTGTAGAAAAATAAGTCAATTTTGAGAATATACAAGGTAAAGCTAAAGACATAGAAACTTCACTTCTCACAGACAACTTACAAATATTCATGGATTAAAAAAAAGTTAGTTCTGGTCCAAGATGGTGACGTAGGAGGATCCTCAACTCACCCATTCCCATGGACACACCAAATCTACAGCTACTTATGGAACAATTTACTCTAAAAAACCCAAAAACCAGCTGAGTGACCCCTACACGTAGGACAAACAAAAAAAAAACCCACATGGAAGGGGGTAGGAGAGGCTGAGATAAAATCTCACCATAAGATCCCCACCTGGCTCAGGGACCCATAACTGGGAGGTAACTCACAACCTTGAACTGCTCCCTGAGCAGCAAAAGATTTGACTCCACATCTGGCACCCTAACTTTTAAGACCTGCACCTGAGAGACGAGTCTCCAAAACATCTAGCATTGAAAGCCAAAAGGGCCTGAATCCACGAGACCCACAAGGCTATAGTGAACTGAGAAACTTCCTTACGGACTCACCCACAGGGCCCACCGTGGAGGCAGCTAACTGAAAAGTGCCCAGACTTCCTGGGAAACAGGCTTATTTGCATATCTTAAAACATCAGTCTAAGGGGCAGGCATCAAATTTAGCACACACCTAGGGACCTACTGAAATACTCTAAACTCGGAGGCTGGAGGGTGCCATCTTTGCACTCTCCCTCTGTCCCACTTCAGGTCTCCAGTATCTTCTGGAAAGGAGCTTGCACACTCATCTGGCACCCTGAGTTTTTCAGCTGTGCCCAGGGGACACCTCTAGATCACCTGGCTCTGGTGTCCAGCAAGGTTTATGCTCATGGGTCCCACAGGACCGTAACAAATGGAGAAAGATTTCTAAACTGGCTACTGCCTCCAGGGCACAGCAAAAAAGCAACAGACTGAAGTACCCTGTGTTTTAGTGGTTTATTAGCTTAGCTTCACAGCTGTAGACAGGGGTACAGGCTTCTAATTAAACACACATCTAAGGGATGATTGTAATCCTCTCCAGAGAACTTGGAGGGTGGGTGCTATTTCTCACTCTCTCTCTGCCACTCTCCATAGAGCTGAGGGGCAGGCTTCTGGTTTAGCACACATCTAGAGTCCTACTAAGGTGTTCTGCAGGAACAGAGGCTGGTGGGCACCATCTTTGCACTCTTCCTCTGCCTTGCTCCAGGTTGCTGTATCTCCTAGGGGGGAGCTTGTGCACTCATCTGACTCCCTAATTTTTCTGGTTGCTACTCAGAGAAACGCCTCTTGGTCGTCTGACTCTGGTGGCCAGTGGGATTTGCACTTGTGGGTATCACGGAACTATTATAAATGGAGAAGCTGTTCCTAATTGGCAATCCCCCTAAGCATAAAGACAGCAGACTGAAATGCACCCCTAGTCTTACTGTGAAAGAGGCCTATTAGCTTATCTTCATACCTATGGCTTAAGGGGTAAGCTTCTAATTGAACACACACCTAGGGGCTGACTACAATCTTCTCTACAGACCGAGGAGGCTGGCAGATGCCATTTTCACGCTCTGCCTCTTCCCCACTGAGGTTGTCAGTGTCTCTGAGAAAGGAGGTTGTGTACATGTCTGTTGCTGTGGCTTTTATTTTTATTTTTTGCCACCCAGAGGACACATCCCTTGATTGCCTGGCTCTGGTGGCCAGTAGGGCTTGTGTTCATGGCTTCAGTGAAATGGTAATAAGCAAAGAAACAGTCTTTAACTGGCTATCACCCTGGGGCTCAATGAAGAGGGAGCAGACAGAAATGTGCACATCTCAGTCTTCCCTTACTAGAGGTATATGTAAATACTTTCAAAGTTGCTGCTTCAGGATCTAGCTTCCAATCAGCCTGAAAGTAGGTGCTGACTGAGATTCTCCCCTTTGGAACACTGACAGGTCTTGGCACATCCTCAACTACTGGGAGTCACTAAGAATAAAGTAGCCTGCTTGGGTGATCACAAGTGTTTGAAAGACAACCAAGAGCTGGGACAGGGTTGAATGATAAGTTTCATCTCCTACATGAGGCCACTCCTTCAAGACTGGGAGAGGAGGCTGCTTTATCTAATGCATAAAAACCAACATGGAGGGGGCCAGCCCTGTGGCATAGTGCACTCCACTTTGGTGGCTGTGTTCAGATCCCAGGCACAGACCTACACTGCTGA
The DNA here is from genome assembly GCF_021613505.1 of Equus quagga. Taxonomy (NCBI): domain Eukaryota; kingdom Metazoa; phylum Chordata; class Mammalia; order Perissodactyla; family Equidae; genus Equus; species Equus quagga. The sequence continues at coordinate 51,498,237 of NC_060280.1, read as the reverse complement.
TCAGCCATGTTGTGGAGGCAACCACATACAAAGTAGAGGAAGATTGGTACAGATGTTAGCTCAGGGCTAATCTTCCTCAAGCAAAAAAGAAGAGGAAGATTGGCAATAGATATTAGCTCAGGGTGAATCTTCCTCAGGGTTAAAAGAAAAAACCCAACATAGAGAGGCAAGGAAAATGAAGAAACAAAAGAATATGTTCCAAACAAAATGACAAGATAAAACCTCAGAAAAGGATTATTGTGAAGTAAAGATAAGTGATTTACCTGATACAGAGTTCAAAATAATGGTCATAAAGGTGTTCACCGAGGTCAGGAGAAGAATGGATGAACAAAGTGAGAATTTCAACAAAGAGATAGAAATTATAAGAAAGTACAAACAGAAATCACAGAGCTGAATAACACAGTAACTAAATTGAAAAATACAATAGAGGGGTTTAACAGTAGACTAGATGAAGCAGAAGAAAAATCAGGGAACTCGAAGAGAGGGCAGTAGAACATATCCAATCACAGCAACAAAAAGACAAAAGAATAAAAATTGAAAAATAGTGAGGCTAGCTTAAGGGCCTTATGGGACATCAAGCAGACCAACATTAGCATTATAGGGGTCTCAGAAGGAGAAGGGGGAGAGAAAACATATTTGAAGTAATAATGGCTGAAAACTTCTTTAACCTAGGGAAGGAAACAACATTCACATCCAGGAAACCCAAAGAATTCCAAACAAGATGAACTCAAGGAGACCCACATCAAGACACATTATAATTAAAGTGTCAAAAGTTAAAGACAAGGAGAGAATCTTAAAAGAAGCCAGAGAAAAACAACTTTTTATGTACAAGGAAACTCCCATAAGACTATAAGCAGACTTTTCAGCAGAAACTTTGCAGGCCAGAAGGGAGTGGCAGGAGGTACTCCATTTGCTGAAAGCAAAAAACTGTCAACCAAAAATACTCTACTTGGCAAAGTTATCCTTCAGAATTGAAGGAGAGATAGAGACTTTTCCAGACAAGTAGAAGCTAAAAGAGTTCATCACTAGTACACCAGCCTTATGAGAAATGTTAAAGGGACTTTTTAAGCTGAAATTAGAGGACACTAATTTGTAACAGGAAAACATATAAAAATATAAATTTCACTGGTAATGGCAAATATATAGAAAAATTCAGAATAATCTAATGTTGGAAAGATGGGGGATTAAGCACTTATAAAGCTAGCATGAAGGTTAAAAGATACAAGTAGTAAAAATAACTATAACTACAATAATGTGTGAATGGGTACACAAGATAAAAGATATAAATTGTGACATCAAAAACATAAAGCATGGGTAGGGGAGTAAAATTGTAGAGCTTTATAATGCATCTGAATTTCCATTATCAATTTAAAATAGATTTCTATAAATATAAGTTGTTTTATGTAAACCTCATGGTAAACACAAAGCAAACTCCTATAGCAGATACACAAAAGAGAAAGAAATATAACCATATCACTATGGAAAATCATCAAATCACAAAGGAAGAGAATAAGAGAAGAAGAAAGGAAGAGAGGAACTACAAAACAGTCATAAAACAATTAACAAAATGGAAATAAGTACATATTTATCAATAATTACTTATTTAATGTAAATGGACTAAATTTTCCAATCAAAATACATAGAGTGGCTGAAGGGGGAAAAAAAAAAGACATACATGCACTTCCTACAAGAGACTTACTTCAGGTGTAAGGACACACACAGACTAAAATGAAGGGATGAAAAAAGATATTCCATACAAATAGAAATCTAAAGAAAGCTGTGGTAGCTATACTTCTATCATCAAAAAATTGATTTTAAGACAAAGACTTGTCATAAGAGACAGAGAAAGTCATAATATAGTGATAAAGGGGTCAATCCAAGAATAAGATATAACATCTGTAATTAATGCACCCAACATAGGACCACCTAAATACATAAAGGAAAGATTAAAAGACCTAAAAGGGGAAATAGATAGCAATACAATAACAATAGGAGACTTTAATACCCCATTTTCACCAATGGATAGATCATCCACAGAAAAGCAATAAGGAAACTTTGACCTTAAATGAGATGTTAGATCAGATGGACTTAACAGACATACAGAACATCCCATCCAAAAGCAACAAAATATACATTCTTCTCAAGCAAACATGGAACATTCTCCAAGATAGATCATGTTACACATGTCACACCACAAAACAAATTTTAATAAATTTAAGAAGACTGAAATCATATCCAGCAACTTTTCCAACCACAATGATATAAAACTAGAAATCAATTATAAGAAAATTGGAAAAACCATAAACACGTGGAGATTAAACAACATGCTACTCAACAACTAATGGGTCAAAGAGAAAATCCAAAGAGAAATAAAAAAAAAAAAACCTGATAAAAATGAAAAAGAAATACAACATGCCAAAACTTATGAGATATAGCAAAAGTAGTTCTAAGAGAGAACTCCATAGTGATAAATACCTATAGCAAGAAACAAGAAAGATCTCAAAAAAACAACCTAAATTTACACCTGGAGGAACTAGAAAAATAAGAACAATAAATCCAAAAGTAACTAGAAGGAAGGAATTAACAAAGATCAGAGCAGAAATAAACAAAATAGAGACTAAAAAGAATAGAAAAAAATCAATGAAATTAAGAGCTGTTTTTTTGAAAAGATAAACAAAATTGACAAACTTTTAGCTAGATTCTCCAATAAAAAAAGAGAGAGGACTCAAATAAATAAAATTAGAAACGGAAAGGAGATGTTATGACTGATACCACAGAAATACAAAGTATCATGAAATTATTATGAAAAATTATACACCAACAAATTGGACAGCCTAGAAGAAACAGATAAATTCCTACAAACATATAACCTTTGCAAGACTGAATCATGAAGAAACAGAATATCTGAACAGACCAATTACTAGTAAGGAGATTGAATCAGTAATCAAAAACATCCCAACAAACAAAAATTTAGGACCAGATGGTTTCACTGGAGAATTCTATCAAACATTTAAAGAATTAATACCAATCCTTCTCAAACTCTTCCAAAAAATAGAAGAGGAGAAATACTTCCAAACTCACTTTACAAGGCTAGCATTACCCTTATACTAAAACCAGACAAGGACACCACAAGAAAAGAAAATTACAGGCCAATATCCCTGATAAACACAGATGTAAATATCTTCAACAAAATATTATCAAGTAAAATTCAACAATACACTAAAAGGGTCATATACCATAATCAAGTAGGATTTATTTCTGAGATGCCAGTGTAGTTTAACATTTGTGAATCAATCAATGTGATCCACCACATTAACAAAATGAAGGATAAAAATCACATGGTCATCTCAATAGATACAGAAAAGGCACTTGAGAAAATTCAACATCCAAAAACTCACAACAAAGTGAATATAGAGGGAATACAACTCAACATAATAAAGGCCATATATGACAAGCCCACAGCTAACATCATAGTCAATGGTGAAAAGCTGAAAGCTTTTCCCCTAAGATTAGGAACAAGTCAAGGGTGCCCACTCTTGCCACTTTTATTCAACATAGTGATGGAAGTCCTAGCTACACCAATTAGGCAAGAAAAAGACATAAAAGGCATCCAAATCATAAAGAAAGAAGTTTGACTCTCATTATTTGTAGATCACATGATAATCTATATAGAAAATCCCAAAGACTCCATCAAAAAGTCCTTAGAACCAATAAACAAATTCAGTAAAGTTGGAGGAAACCAAATCAATACACAAAATCTGTTGTTTCTTTACACTAATAACAAACTATCAGAAAGAGAAATTAAGAAAACAATCCCATTTACAATTGCATTCAAAGAATAAAATACCAAGGAATAAATTTAACTGAGGAGATGAAAGACCTGTACCTAGAAAATTATAATACATGGAGGAAAGAAATTGAAAACACAAATAAATGAAAACGTAGCCCATGTTCATGAATGGGAAGAATTACTATTGTTAAAATGTTCATACTATCCAAAGCAATCTACAGATTCAATGCAATCCTTATCAAAATACCAACAGCATTTTTCACAGAAATAGAACACATCATCCTAAAATTTGTAGAGTACAACAAAAGACCCCAAATAGCCAAAGCAATCTTGAGAAAGAAGAACAAAGCTGAAGGCATCACGCTTCTTGATTTCAAATATATTACAAAGCTATAGTAATCAAAACGGTATGGTATTGGCATAAAAACAGACACATAGACCAATGAAATTTAAGAGAGATCCAAGAAACAAATCCATGCATATATAGTCAATTAATTTAAGACAAAAGAGCCAGGATAGTCAATGAGGAAAGGACAGTCTCTTTAATAAATGATGATGGAGAAACTGGATAGCCACATGCAAAAGAATGAAACTGGACCACTATCTTACACCCTATACAAAAATTAACTCAAAATAGAGTAAAGAGCTGAAACCAGAGGATTCCTAGAAGAAAATACAGGCAGCAAGCTCCTTGACATCAGTCTTGGTGATGACTTTTTGGATTTGACCCCCAAAGCAAAGGCAATAAAAGCAAAAATAAACAAATGGGACTAAATCAAACTAAAAGGCTTCTGTACAACAAAAGAAACAATCAAAAAAATGAAAAGACAACCTATTGAATGGGAGAAAATATTTGCAAATCACGTATCTGATAAGGGGTTAATATCCAAAAGACATGAAAAACTTGCAACTCAATAACAAAAAATAAAAACAAATAATCTGATTAAAAAATTAGCAGAGGATCTGAATAGACATTTTTCCAAGGAAGACATACACATGGCCAACAGGTACATGACAAGATGCTCAACATACCTAATCATCAAGGAAATGCAAATCAAAACCACAATGAGATATCACCTCATATCTGTTAGAATGGCTATTACCAAAAAGACAAGAAATAACAAGTGTTGGCAAAGATGTGGAGAAAAGGGAACCCTTGTGCACTGTTAGTGAGAATGTAAATTGGTGTAGCCACTATGGAAAATAGTATGGAGGTTCCTAAAAACTTAAAAATAGAACTAAGTTGACCCAGCAACTCCACTTCTTCTGGGTATTTATCTGAAGGAAATGAAAACATTAACTTGAAAAAATACATGCACCCCCTATGTTCATTGCAGCATTATTTACAATAGCCAAGACATGGAAGCAACCTAAGCGTCCATCATATATACACATATATATACAATGGATTATTATTCAGCCATAAAAAAGGAAATTTTGCCATTTGAGACAACATGGATGGACCATGAGGGCATTATACACACACATAGACACATCAATTTTGCTTCACCTGCAACATTTCCATCTCAGCTGCTGTGACCCCATAATTTTAGTTGCTGAGGTCATAAACTTTGGAAGTATCATTGGCTCATGTCCCACAGAAAATTTAACAAGGAAACCTAGTTGACTCTACCTTCAAAATACATCCAGAATTTGACCACTTCTCACCATGTTTCCTGCCACCACCCTAGTCCGAGCTCCTATCATCCTTCACTTGAATTTTTGCAATAGCCTCCAAACATAACAGACAGAGTGAGCCTTTTAAAAAGTAAGCCAAATCATGTCATTTCCAGGCTTAAAACCTTCCAAATGCTCTCCAAACCCATCTATAATCTATCCATCAGCGTGCCTGTGCCCCACAGGGCAGACTTTGGAAAGTAAGAAATATTAAATGACTTGCCTAAAGTCACAGAGCCTATAGTTATAAAGATGAGACTGGAACCCAACTCAATGCAATAAGATGAGAATGGTAAGTTTCAGCTTCTCCAGTCACATTTAAACACTGACAATTTATTCAATTTAAGTTATAGTGGAGAAAATGTGGGAGAGGACTGTTTTCCCTACGAAAATAAAAGTTGGTCAAAGGTAATGATTAGCTCTCATAATTCTAGAATCTTTCCAGAATCTTTCTTAAATGAATGAACTGTTCCTCCTCAAAATGACCAACTGTGTAGTACAATGAGTGACTTTCAGAGTGTATCCTCTATTCTGGGTAATGGATGCTATCCACTAATATCCATCACCATCAGGACTCTATTTCCACTGTGCCGTACCCAGCAAGTTATTAAGAAAATCTTCTGATGGTACATACATTTTATAAACAAGATGTACTTAATAATTATATATATAATGAAAGATGAAAGTATTAGTTCAATAATATCTTTATACTCCTCAGGCCCTATTTGTACCTTTTCCCACAAATTGAGGAGGTAAGTACAAATTGAGTAGGTGAGTTTGTAAGGTAAATATCTGTTGCCCTTGGCATTATTCCAACTCTGCTCATCAGTCTGCTTGATTCTGGAGAGGGGGATTCAGTTGATATTCATTATTCTTATACGCAATTTTTTTCTTTTTTTTTTTTTTTTTTTGCTGAGGAACATTGGACCTGAGCTAATGTCTGTTGCCAATCTTCCTCTTTTTGCTTGAGGATGATTCACCTGAGCCAACATTTGTGCCAATCTTCCTCTATTTTGTATGTGCGTCATCACCACAGCACGGCCACCAGTGAGCGGGGTAGCTTCGTGCCTGGGAACCAAACCCAGGCTGCTGAAGTATAGTGGACCAAACTTAACCACTAGGTAACAAGGCCAACCCTAGGCAATATTTTTATTAGCACCCCTTACCAACATGATACCCTAGTAGCGGCAAAAGATAGATGTTAATAGACCAAAATAATAAATATTGCGTTATATATTTACATGTTAACCCCAAGAACTCTATATCAAAAAATAACGCTCTTTTCAAACAATCATTTTTTAAAGGTATTTTAAAAAGTAATATAATAAGTACTATTTTGAGTTAAATTCTCTGAGTTAAAAGTCTCTTGAATGCTTTGTGTCATGTCATGCCAGAAAGCTACGTTTATAAATCACTCATTCTTTCTCATTTCCTAGATGGGTCAAAAAGGGAATCAAACAATTGTCTCTAAGACATGGAACAATGCTGGCACCAAGCCCCATGATTCCACTCCCCAGCATAGAGATGCATGAGGCCATTTGTGAAATTTTGTCAAACAACCCAGGAATGGAGAGAGGTGGAACCAGAGTCCCTAAAAGCTTTCCCGGCTCTAATTTCCTTGATTGGAAGTAGCATCAAAATTGCTCCCCATTTCCCACAGTGAAAAATACTACTTTGAAATAGTTCTTAAAAGGTTATACTATGGGACAGTGTCTGTGAAACAAAGATATCCCAGGTTGTCTCCATTCCTGACAACCACTTTCATTCAAGAGAGTAGTTTGTTTTTCATTTTGCTTAAGAAATTTGGTCAGAAATTGGAAAATGGAATATTCTCAACTGAGACCTCCTTTCATCTTCTGAAATGTAAGACAGAAAACAAAATCAACAAAAAACTTTCAATAACATGGGGACAGTGCCTGGGGAGATTACTTAAATGCAGGGCACACTGTTTCCTGGTAGCTTGAATGAGACCTGCCTCAGAGAAAAGGGCCTGAGGAACAAACTTAGTCACTGTTGATCCACTCCTCTTATGGTCTTTTAAGGACATAGAGGAAGAACCAAAATAGCTATGGACTAAGATCCAAAGGACTTGACGTTTATCACCAAATCTGCCACCCACTAGCTGTGGGACTTTGAGTAAGTCATTTGACCTCTCTAAGCCTCAGTTTACTTGTATGTTAAATGAGAATGTTAAAGTCAAATGATCATATAGGGTTCTTTTTCGTTTTAAAATTAGAAAACTCTACTCCTGCACTCCAAGAAAGTGTTTACTCTGAACATCATGTCATCGCTTACCCACAACCAGCACACACATCCAAGTGTTCTCCACACTGAAAATCCTCACACTATTAGATAAACTGTAAAACCATTTCCCCTTCTGAGGCCAGAGTGATCATTTCACAGCAGAAGTCTGATCATGTCACTCTCTTGCTTAAAATGTGTCATAATTCAAATAGCTAACACTTATTGAGCGCTTACTATGTTGCAGACACTTTTCTAAGTGCTTTCTGTGGTTTAAGTTGTTCAATTCTTTCAAAAACCTTATAAGGGAGGTTTTATTATTATTATTATCCCATTTTACAGATAAGGAAACTGAGGAACGGAGTTCACAATCCTAAACACTCTACTTTGCTCCCTCTTCTCATAGGATAATAGAAAATGCATTGATCCATTACCCTTAGGATAAAGCTCAATTCCTAACAAAGCTGGAAGAGCCCTTCAGGGACTGAGTCCAAGCTTAATAGCCTTATTGCTGGCCATGTCTCTTTCCCAATGCTCTGCTGCAACTGTAGCAAACTCCGGGCAGCTCTTCTAAAATGCAGCCTGGAGCTGACGGGGAGAGCTTGCTGTTTCCTCTGCCTCTACCATTCCTCTCTGCCTGGATAACAAAAATGCCATAGTTTCCTCCAGGAAACTGACGAGATTAGATGCCCCTCCTCTCATGCTTCTATATATTCCTGTACTCCTTCTATTGCAGCATGCCTTACAGGACAGTAAAATCACCCATTTACCTTTATGTTTTCCCCTATTGTAAGCTTTTTGAGGATGAAAACTATGCATTCCTAGAGCCGAACACGTTTATACTCATTTATACTTAATATTTATTGAATTAATGAAAGAAGGAAGCATGGTTTGCTTTTTTCCTATTCCCATCTCATATTCTTAATACTGTCATGTTAATTCTGAGAAAATATAGTGAATTCCACAGTGCTCTGAATCAGTTTTTTTCTCTTTTTCCCCTCATTAAAACTTATCCATTCTACAATCTCTTCTATCAGCATCTGGATCTACTTGATCATTTGTCTAACAGTGGCTCACATTTCTCTGCCAGCTTCCCAAAGTAGTGACTTCAGGCAGTCTAGGAATTCAGGTAGATGAGCTATTTCTGACCAAGTCATACCACCAAAGAGCCTGCCTGCTTTATCAGCACATGAGCCCCTGTTGCAGCATTATGACACTTTTGACTTTCAGAAATGTATGGACTGTGATGTTCTGCCAATTAGTGTGATCACTGTTAGTCCTGGAGAGAATGTAAGAAAATATCTCTAATTCAGAAAAAGGTTACTTTACTAATTATAAATATTTACCTGATATTTCCAGATTTTGGAAAATACTTCCAAGATTAGTATGTTTTGCTTAACTCTCAAATTTGTACATGGGTGTTTTTATAAAGACATTAACTTTGACAATTCCATCCAGAGCAAACTACGTGAAAAAGACTTGGTATCAGAAAACTAAATTCTTTCTCCCCATGGGAGAAAGTATAAAAACTGTTGGACGGAAAATTCTTCACTTCACAGTTGGTATGATGCCCGTTTAAAAGCCAGGGCTTCTTGACACTTCACACCTCTACTGCTGACTGCCTTACACAGTTTCTTGGATTTAAGGTTTGAGGTTTCTGGATTGTAAACATAGGAAGAGAAAAGAATGTGACTTCAGTAGCCAATAATGTTTGTTGTAAATTTGAATCATTTTAAGGCCCCCAAGCCTTCAAATATAGTTTGCAAGGGACTGAAGAAACCAGGTTACCAATAAAGGAACAGGAAGCAGCATATTGCTAGTCTGGAGAATTCTCTGCACGCCAGGCAAGCACAGATTGATTCTGTGTGGAGCAATAATATAAGCAAATCCTTGTGGACTGGGTGGCATTAAATCTGCTTCTAAGATATCTAGCTTTGGCCTGGGCATCCAAAGTTTAGTCCTGCAGGGAATGGTAATTAATTTGGCAGCATCAAGAGTATAAGAATTATTGTAGAAACTATTGCTTGCAACAAACAAACAAGCTTTTTTGCCCATGCCACATTAACACAGACAAGATCAACCTGTAAATTCTGTGAAATTATCGCCTTTGGCATTTAGATGACTTTGACTTTTAGGACTTTGCAAGCAACTTAACTCTAAAAGCTATGAGGGGAAGTCTGAATAAGAGTCTCCTGCCTGGTCAGATCTCATCTGATCCTTCTTAGAAGTGAATTCTTAGTGCACTGACGAATTTCCTCTCTTGTGTTCCTTCATCCTGGGAAATAGTAGTAAACTGTTATCAATAATAACACTTGGCACTTTACATTGAACATTTACATGCATTGTCTTGGTCCTATCAATACCCCTGATGTCAAGTAGGGTGGTTGTTACCACCCCAGTTGAGGAAATAAGGAGACTGACTACCAAAAAAGTCAAATGACTTATCTAAATTCATAAAGCTAAAGGATAGTGAAGCTAAAATGATAATCCTGGCTTTCTGTCTCTAGAACTAGAGATTGTTCCACTAGCCCTTATTGTCTCTCTTTTTTCACTTATGAGAACCTAACGTATGTAATTATCTATGGTAACAAGCACATGTTGGGTTTTCAACAGATATTTGTGAAATGAACCACTTACTATTATAAGGAGGGAGGAAGAAACTTCCTATATATCTGGAAAAGAGAAAGATACCTAACACAGAGAACCTCATTTAATCCTCATAGCTACTCCATGAAGCAGTATTATTACCACCTCCAACTTACAGGTGAGAAAACTTAATTTTTTAGATGCTTAAGTATGTAACTTACCAAGATATTATTATGAGCCAGGAGTAGTGTAAATTGCTTTACATAATTGTCCCATTTAATCTTCACAACAATTTTACATGGCAGGTAGTATCACAATTTTTCCCATTTTACAGAAAACTGAAGCTTAGAGAAGTTAAGCAATTTGCCCTGGGTCAGCCGGAGAACTGAGTTAGATTCAAACTCCAGGATTCTGGTGCTTTCCCATTCCCAGGCCTGGGTCTCCTCTGCTGATCAAGCCCAGGCTCACAAGGCCTGCAAGGAGAGCTGCAGTAAGGACTGAAGCTCAGACTCCATGCCTGTTTCATCTCCAGCATCCTGCCTCCTGGGGAGCTAGGTACACCTTGAAGGATTGAAGTATAACCATTGAACATTGTTAAAATCTTTGTTCTTCTATTAAATGTTCTATAGGAATGTTCTAGGTACTCAATATAAATTAGAAAAAATTGGTCCTGTAGTAATTCTCTAGATAAAAAGAAACGAAAAGTTCTGCTTTTTTGGAGTTGTGTTTGTTTGCTTATTTTACTGTGGTCAATATCACAAACTTGCAGAGACTCTAAATTCCCAACTAACATCAAAGTAGCTGCTGATAGACATTAAATTAATTTTTATACGTAAGCAAGAATCACCCAGACTGTGTTACTTTGTAGAGAAGACTGAGAGTGAAATTCCTACAAATGAGATTATGATCTCAAGATCCATTGGTAAATTACAAACTTGTCCCTTCCTCTAGCAGGCAGGAACACCTAAAACCGTGAGACACAAACATTTTGGAGTTGTGAAATTCTGTAGTGCAATTTTCTAGATTTCAAAACATCTGTGCCACTCTCCTCTCAAAAACGAAATGGAAATGTGTGCAAGTTCTCTAAGCTTAGAGTGAATTTTATGTGAAGATCTTTTTGAAAATTTAAGGACAGTACCTGAGATAGTTGTACCATGTTGCAAAACAAGAATTTGGAATTCTTTTTGGTTGAGTGCTGCCCAAAAACCCCAACCATATCATTTCAATAAGAAATGAGTCATGAGAAAATTGACTTGGGGAAGTAAAGTGCCAAAAATATCATTTCTCAAGCAGACTATTCCATCAGCATTATTCAAGTAGAAGAGATGGGATATATTCATGAAAAGTATAATTTAATTCAATTCTGCAAGTATTTATTGAGTCTATTTTATGCCCAGAATATGTAGGGTCCTGTCTTTGATACAATGATGAATAATGTATGGTTTCTGTCATCTTGAAATTTACATTCTAGTGGAGAAAATGAAATACACATATACCGGAAAAGGTGGAGTGTAATATAACGGTTTAAATAACATGCTGTGAGAGTTAGGACTGAAAGAGATCAATTCCAGGGAGGAAAATCTAGAATAGATCCTTGGAGAAGAAGATATTAGAGATGTGCTTCCTATTCATTTACAAAACAAGGGGGAAAATCTCAGTACACATCCGTCAGGATGCCAACTCAGTGGAATGCTTATCAGCCTTAATCTTACTTTACCATTCTGGACCATTTGCCACTTTAAGCCACTCTGTCCTTTTTCCCTAGTTTATCTCCTAGTTGTCCCTTTCTCTCTCTCTCTCTACATATATACACACAATATATATATATACAATATATTATGTATACATAATATATAATATAGTTATATATATTAATATAAATATAATATAAATATAAAATAATATATTTTATATACATATATAATGTTTCCTACTAGTGTTCCTATGAGCTTCTCTCTTATGCCATATACTCCCCCTGGTAACAACGTTCTTCAAACTTCCACCCTAAGCTGATTCCAAACCTGTATGTCTAACCATCTATTGTATGTCTCCACTTGGTTATCTCATTGACATTTAATCTCAATATGTTCAAAACTATATTTGGTTTCTCTCAAATGCGCTCTCCTCCCAAAGTCCCTACCCCATGAATGACACTGCAGTCCACTGAGGTAGTGGGATATCCTAATCTTATCTCATGTATTCCTCTTTTCAGAAGGTCGGCAAGGCCTTCATCAGTATATTCTTTGGTTCACTCTCTTTCTGACCTCAATAACAGCTTCAATTCAGGCCTCATCGCCTGTGTCCGGCAGGAGCCTTCTTTTCGTATCCAGTTTGTCCTCATCTATCCTCTTACTGCAGGGTAAGCCTTCTAAATTTCAAATCCAACTGTCTTTACTCAGTAATTGTCCTGATGTCGTGTGAAGTAACAGAAAGATTTCTAACTCTGGTCTCCTTTCACATAAGGCTCCTGCCTATTTCTCTAGTTCAATACCCAATCAAGCCTCTTCCTTCAAAACCTGCTTCTTCAACCACTCGCCCTTACCCCCCAGATATACCAAATTACTTTCAGGGACCCAAAAAACATTGTGCTTTTTAGTTTCCTTGTGCCTACCAGCACAATTTTGCCTAGGATTTTCTTCTGTCCTTTTGCGTAGTTATTTAGTTTTCAAAATTCAGCTCAGTTATAATCGGTTCCTACTGCCCACAATTTCATTTATATGACCTTTCTCTGTTTCCATAGAAAAATGCACACTTCTTTCAAAATTATTTTTCATTTACATGCCTTCCCCTCTCACGAGACCAATTTTTTTCAACATTTTTGGGGCGCCATTTACACTTACATCTTTGAGATTCTACTAAACACTTTTGACCTACTTTCTCCAAAAATGTAGAGTCACACAAATTTTGCCTACAATTTCAAGTGACATGCAGCTATCTACCCAAGGATTCACTAATGAACCCCCAGGGATTCCAGACCAAGTGCCCCAGCTTAGACAGTAAGCACCTTGAGGATTAAAGCCATACTTTTTCCTTTAATTGACTTTCTCTTCCCAGTATCTGACACAACACCTCACATAAAGTAGTCTCTTATTATTAATAAATAAATGTTTATTAAATGAGTGAAGAGTAGGTCTTTGCCATTTCGATGTGGCAGGGGGTCGAAGGAAGGAAGGTGATCTCAAGACAGATGAAACAGCTTGATGGGTTGCAAATTCCATAAAGGAAGGGACTGGTTTTAACTGTATAGACAACGTGTAGTTAGTTCTCTTTGTCAATGGTTAAAACAGTGGTGGTAAAATTTAGGGCTCAGTTAATGATTCTAATAATGTTGAAAATATAAACTGGAGGCCTCACAAGCCTAACCATTTACCTGAAAATTATTAAAAAATTATTAAAAGGATAAGTCTAAGAATATCTCATTTTTGGCCACTCGCCCCCAACCTGCCTGCTTTCAGTGCCTCCAAAAGATAAGTGGACTAGTCTGTGTAATTAAATAATAATGGGATTAGGGATTTATCACAGTTTAAACATCATGTATAGCATGTTGCTTCATCCTAAATCTGATTCCGGGAGTGTGTGAGATTTCGTGTGGTTCACCAGGCATCGATAATTGTGGACTTGCTCTGAAAATTCATTCTTACTTCTCCAATAGATGAAGAAAACATTAGATTACAAAAACTACTATAATAGCATGTGTCAAAACAACCGAATATAGTGACATAAGAATTCAGTAAAAGAAATGCACCAAACTAGTTTTTCTCCTACCTCTAGCCCTTAGAAGATTGTTCTAAAGCTGTTCCTGCTCAGGAACAGTAAGAAATCAACATGACTTATTCCTAATCTTGAATATAAATAAACACTTCCTTTCCTTTGATAGCCTAAAATGCACTTAATAACATATACTCAAGCACACAATATTGATAGGTTGACAATCTAGACTTTAGAGTCATACAGATTGGGATTCAAACCTGTGCTCCAATAATTTTGGCTGTGGTATTTTGGACAAGGTACTTTACAGATGAGGAAATTTGGGTTTTGAGAGGTTAAATAAGGAAAATTTAATTTTAAAAAATGGTACAAAAAGAGGTCTCTACTCACAGCAACGTCCTCCTGACCACTCCCTGGAGTCAGGCTTTGATCTCCCTCAGGATAATTTATCACAACCTGTGGCTGGAGCCCTTAACACTCACAAGGCACACATCAATCAGGAGAGATTTTAGGCCTGTTCCCTTTGGCTCACCTACTAGACAAACCAGGAAAACACATCATGCAGGTCAGCTCAGCCATCTACATGATTTTAAATTTAATCCTTACATATTCTGAATACTGCCACATATCCATCCATTTTTTTACAGAATAAGGAACTTATAGCCACTAATAGTAGTTTGTCAGGGAGAGAGAGCCAGGTACACAAATCCGAAGATATCTCATGCACCTTTCGATGACAGCTTTATAGATCTAAGTGACCCGTCCATGGTAAAAACAAACAAACAAAAATTAGTAACTAGTGAATCTTAGATCAAACCCAGATTTCTCTAATTCCATGGTGGCATTTTGTATGAGTCCAATGGATAGATTGGATAACCTCATTTCATCTCATAATACTGGGAAGAGCTTCCCTCTAAAGATTAAAATGAACATCCCTCATCTAGCTCTCAGAACGGAAAGATGTATCAGCAACCTCTTAAGTACTACCTGAAACCTTTAGTCTTCTCCTGTGCCTTGGTCCAGCTGCTATCATAGCGATCAGGTCTTTATGGACCCTAAGGCATCCTGAGAGCACCTTGTCTCAGGCTGGTGCAGGTACAATGTACCTCTCACCTCTTCCCTGGGGTGGGATGCAGTGGAACCCCACATAATGTTTACATAGGCATGACCCAGAAAAACAGGGGTGTTAATGCCCTTTAAAACAAATTTTTAACCAATTAAAAATATTGTGGATAATGCTTTACCTTTCTTCCCCACCAATGGATTATTTTGAGGTACAGCTTATCTAGCTTCTTAAAGACTGTCTTTTAGGATCAAGCATTGTCATCTTGGCTCTTCTTCCCTGCTTCACTGTGTATAGTGTAAAGGGAAGCATGCATGTTACTGATAAGATTAAAGTACTTCCATATAGGTCATTCAGAAGCCACTATCACAAAGTACAGTTAGCATAAATCATGCTGTAGCGTGTCATGATGTCTATTAAATGTGAAAAAGCATGGTATTTTAATGACAAAGTCATGATAAGCAGAAATTCAGAATAAAAAAAGGGTAAAAATCCAGACTACATTGCCAGAATCATCCTTATAAATAGCCTTATTCAAACCCCTCATTTTAGAAATGAGGAGACTATAGCCAGAGAAGTTAAGCAACCCCTCTCAAGTCACACAGCCAGTGGATGGCAAAGCCTGGCTGGCCCCCAAGTCTCAACACTGTGTTTCTTACATTACATGACAATACTGATCTTGACCAGTGACATCAACATTCTGTCCATTTGGCAGTTTGGGCACATAGAACAAAAAGTGAATCATCAGCCTCCCACAGCTTAATGAAAACTATCCACTAACTGCTCCAAATTGGTATCCTCTGTTCTCCCACATCTTTTTGGTTGTTCATCAGTTTACACAGCTGCTTTCATTCTAGAAAGAGGCAGCCATGATTATTGTACATATATATTCAATTTACCTAATAGTTACATATCCAAATGTAAATTATTTTGAATCAGTTCCCCAGAGCACAATACCTCTAAGTAAATGAACAAATAAAATTTTGTTTCTTGAATTGGAGAGTCAGAGGACAAGACTTCAGGCCATGTAACTACAGCAGCATTTGAACATCTGCCCAAAACAGAAGCCAGACTCCAATCCATATGGCTTTCTCCTCCTCTTTGGATTGGAATGAAAGGTTTGCTCCAAACTCATGTCAGTTTAATTCAACACACATCTGTTGAGGATCCACCATAGGCAAGGAGCTGAGCAAACGGAAACCCGGCCATCTCTTTGAGAATCTGCTCAAGTCCTTTCTCTCCCACAGAAATCTTCCCCAGATACTGCAGATCTCTCTCCCTTAGTGCCAATAGCACTTAATCAAACCACATAGAGTAACGGGAAAAATGGTGTAGCATAATCAGTATTACTCTTTTATTCTTTCAAATGAAGACTTTGAACTCTTTATTCACTGCTGTAATCCCTAGCGTCTAGCACACTGCACAGCATGTACTAGGCATTTATTAAATACTTGTTGAATTATGTGTTGAATCAATTAGTCTTGTTCCTCTCCCTGTAGGGTAACCAACTTGTCCCAGTTTGCTGTAGACTTTCTTGGTTTTGCACTAAATGTCCTAAAATATCCCTAGGTCCTGGGCAAATGGGGAAGGTTGGTAACCCTCCTGTAAGGGTTCCCAATCTGGCCAACTTGTGAAAACCACGACTTCTAAAAGTAAGTACCCTGAGACTCTGCTGGGTATGTAATCAATAGTAAATATATATTTATCCTGATTTTTCTTCCTAGACACTATCTAACTAGGACTCTTTCAAAAGAGATTGTTTTCCCAGACTATTCCCCTAAATCTACTAATACTGCCATCATATGACTAGAATTATCTTGGAGAATCTTTTCTCTGGCAAGAAGTAAACTCCTCTATCATTAAAATCTGACTCACAGAGATGCTTAAGTGACCAAGGATCAGGGCAGTTCAGAAGCAAGAGAAGAGCATAGTGACCCAGCAAGTCCCTGTGAAGGGCCATGAAGGTCTCACAAAATATCAAAGTGAAAAGAGGCAATTTCCCTTAGTTATTAGTAAGTGACTGTATCTTGTAACCCTTCTTTGATGGAGCAGAACTGGCAGTCCCATTTGTGTCCCACATCCTGAAGGTGTGGTAATAAAAACTGCAGAAGGCATTCTTTATTAGCTCAAGATTTTATATTAACTTGTTTGATTCAACTTCCCTTTTATCTTATGTCTCATAAGAAAAGTAATACAATGCATACATTCTAATTGAATTAAAAATAGGAAAGTATATAATGTAAACAATTTCAAGTACAGTCCCCACTCCACACTCAATCCTGCCTAAATCCTGCCCTCCCCAGAGGGAACCGCTGTAAATGGTTTAGTGTGTGCCATTCTTGGATTTTTCTTGTGGAATTCATGCATATATTACATATAAACATATAATTTCTTTAGAAACAGAATCATATCTGCATTTGTTATTTCACAAAAATCTTTCAGAGAATATTTTATTATTATTAATACAGATTTACCCTATTATTGTAATAGCTTCATGACATACCATCATATGGTTGTAGTAATTTAACCTTTTCCCGTTGCTACACATGGTTTGCCTCTAAGTTTTTGCTGTTGCAATTACTGCTACATAAACACATCTGTGCATGCTTTATTGCTATATTGAAAGGTATGTGGATTTTAAATTTGATATATTCAATTAAAGGGCTTATATTGGTGTCATTTTTGGAGGGAAATTTGGCAGTATCTAGGAGAACCTAGTTCACCATATCCTTACCAACTGTAGATATTATTAATCTTAAAAAATTGCCAATATGGGAAGGAAAATATATCACATTGCCACTTTAATATTACTTTCCTTGATTATTGGTTAGATAAGTTTTACTCGTTAAGTCAACAATTCTTTTTGGAGTACTTTGAACATGCAAGGCCTCTTCTAGGTGCTCTTGTTAGGCTAACTTATGAGACGGGGATATCATGGTAAGTAAAACAGACAGGGTCCCCATTCTCATGGAACTTACGTTCTACTCCAGGGAAGCAGAAAATACACAAGTAAACAAACATATGTGTCAGGTATTTATAAATTATCTGAGTTAAAACAAAGTAAGGAAGGGAGGATAGAGAGTGACTTGAGTGGGTGATGTTTTATATAGGGTGGGTATGGAAGGATCTCTGACAAGAAGACATTAAAATAGAGATCTGAAGGAAGTGAGAGGATGAGTCATGCTGATGTCTGCAGGCGCTGGGGTTTCAAGCAGAGCAAACAGCAAGTGAAAAACAATTAGGCAGAAACAAGCTTGGCATGTTCAATTTCTTGACCATTTGTTATTTCTTCTGTGAGTTACTTGTTCAACTCATTCTGTGTTCCCACAGAGTTATTACTTTTCTCATTAATTATTAGGAACTGAATATATTATGGATAGCCATCCTTCATCTTTTATTTATGGTCCAAATATTTTTCTCCCAGTTTGCTTCTTGCAAGAATTCCATGCATGGTGCTTCTTTTACTGTTCTTGTGAACAGGAGTTTCAAAGAGTTGTGTCTTGTGGAACAAGATTTTCCTGAACAAGTTACTTTCATTTTTCCCATGAAAACAGAGGTCAAAATCATTCCTATCAATTACCTTCAACTACTTTGTTTCTAACTGATTCTCTAGCTTTTTGGTATTCTTGAAGGAGCTCTTTGACTTACAGCCACGTCCTAGGGAAGCTGCAGGACTCAGGAATCACCGCCAGCTGCTGTCAGCCCTTCCAAGACATGGGTATGCTCCATGAATCTCAAAGCTATATACCAGATACAAGTTGGGTTTTTTTTTTCCCCTCAGGTAATGAAGAAATGAGATTTGGATTGATTAACTGAGGTTCAAAGATAACCTCAGAGTGGATGTATTTCTAGGCTATCCTCTGGGTGGTTCTGGAAATGGTTTACTGAATGGGTTAGTCATAAATTCCTCCCCACTTACATATTCCTAATATTCCAAGAAAGTATATGACAAGGAAATGCAGAGTATAATGAGAAACTGATCCCTCAAACCTCTGGAGGACAGATAGTTCAGAAGCTTGGGTTTATCACAAACTTCCTAGGTGTATTCTAGATCCGGCATACATCAGCTTTGAAGTAAACTCCTAGGGCATGTTTCTCAGATCCAGCCGAGCATCAGAATCACCTGTATAGCTTTTTGAAAATGCAAACTTCAAACCAAGAAATTGTACAGTCATGCACTGCATAGTGAAATTTTGGTCAATGAAAGACCAGATGTACAACAATGGTCCCATAAGATTAGCATCATATAGCCTAGGTGTGTAGGCTGTACCATCTAGGTTTGTGTAAGTATTGTAGAGGAAGAAGAAATTTTCTTCTACCCTTCTAGGTTCTTCTGGATGGTCTAAAAATTAAATTGACATGAGACAGATTAACAGGAGAAAAACAAACAAAAATTAATTACATGTATACATGGGAGAAATCCAGGAAATCCGAGAAACTCACTAATATGGCCAAAGCCCTCACCCTAAATACCATCCTCAGCTAAAGACAAAAGAGGATGTTGGGGGTGAGGAAAGTCAGGGACTTCAAAGGAAAGGAAGGCAATTCACATGTAGGTGAAAAGGAGCAAATGTTGTTCGGAAAACAAGTGTTTGGCCACACAGAAACAGAACACAGAAGGGAGCTCAATGAAGAGGCTTTTCTAGGTTCCTTTCTATCTGCCACCTAGTTCATGTGTTGCTAAGGTGATAGCTTGCTTTCTGAGACAGTTTTTTTTATCTGAATTCTTTTAGGTAGTTAAGGGGGGGATAGTAACAAGAAAAACTGAGTCTTTTCTTTCTTAAAAAAAATCAGCCTAGGAGCAGGCCCATGGCTGAGTGGTTAAGATCATGTGCTCTGCTTTGGAGGCTCAGGGTTTCACTGGTTCAGATCCTGGGCATGCACATGGCACCACTCATCAGGCCACGCTGAGGCAGCATCCCACATACCACAACCAGAGGCACTCACAACTAGAATCTACAACTATGTACTGGGCTTTGGGGAGAAGAATTTAAAAAAAGAAGAAGATTGGCAACAGTTGCTAGCTCAGGTACCAATCAAAAATAATAATAATAATAATCAGCCTAAAATAATCCTCATGTTAAAGAGACATTTTGGGGTGGCAAATTTCGTTCCCATTCAGTACACTCTATGATGTTGCACAATGATGAAATCGCCTAAGGACTCATTTCTCAAAACATATCCCCTCGTTAAGCGACACATGACTGTAATTCACTAGGTCTGGGGTGAGCCTGGAAAACTATTTTTAAAGCCAAATGGGCAATGCTTGTGCCCATCCATGCTCGGGAAGCCTAAATGCACAGATCAAGCTCATAACCCACTGACCATTTTGCCAATTGTCTATACACGTCCACCACATCTGTTCTATTTCCAAAACAACTTCAGAGCACTTGAATATTATGGGCTATTAAATCACCTTTGGTAAAAACATTGAGTGGTATGTTTTATAAAATCAAGTATACAGGCTTTTAGTCATTGAGTTTTGTGAAATGAAACACTAAGATTTGCCTCTCAAAGAATTAAGGGCCTCTTGTGGCAACACACCTCAAATGTGTAAGTTTCTGTGGTTTGTTCTTAAATATAGAGTATTCCAACTTGCTTTTGTTCAATTTCTTCCCACTTGTTTGTTATTTCGTCAGAAGTAGGAACTATTTCAATTTTTTTCCATCGTAACAACCAAAAGGGTCAAGAACAATATTGAAAGCAGAATGGTGCTTTATAAACATATACTATCTGACCACATGCTCCGGAAACCAGGAAACTGAGTAAATCACTATTGCTTTTTAAGAGTTGGTTGTCTAAACAGCATAATTAGGTTCTCTATGTACTATCCATAAAGGAAGATGTCTTATTAATTAACAATCATCATAAAAAGTAGTACATCACCTCTAAGGACAAATGAAAGAACTTCCTTATCTTGAGTAAAATTCTAAACCATAAAGAGGCTATCCAACTGGTGTGGTTAGAAAATAAAACACATATGGAAATTAAAATATCAGAATACATTAAAAAAGAGATTTCTTTCTGAAAGATTAAATTTGAAGGGTTGGGGGAGACATGTAGAGGATGCAGTTCCAGGCAGCTTTTTCTATTTTTATGACCCTACAAAATCATTGTAGGAGTATGTCATTCCAACCCAAAACACAAGACAGAAAAATACTCTCCTTTGCCCTAACATCCAGACAACTGTAAAACTAAGTTTATGACTCCCTCAGGAATCCATGATTCACTTTGGAAGAATCAGAGGCCAACACAAACCGTCACGTCTTCTGAGCCACACTGGGACAGAGCAGTCCACATATTCGGACCTCCATCTGAGAAACTCTGTTTTACTAAATTCATCCTGAGTCCAGTTGGATGGTTTTCTATGTTCTCCATCACCCAGCTTCTTACTTACCTCTCCAGTCTTAGTTTCTCCCCAGGCCCCACCCCTCATACTCTGCACTCCAACAAGACTGACAGAAACATCACAGCATAAACATCTTTGTTTCCTTCCCCTCTCAACTTTCTAAGAAGGAGTCTGTATTTGTATTACTGAGCTTTTGTATTACTTAGCTCTGGATACCATAGTGTGGTCAAGATAATGGAGACAAAGGAAGAAGCTAAGAAGGACTAAAATGGAAAATATGTTGGGTGGTACTGTTTATTAAGTGATAACTAGAATAAGTTTGGGCGTGATATAGGCTTGGGTCAATTTTTCTCACCGGATGGACAACTGCACTTTCCTCTTTATCTAGTCTGCTCCAAGTCCTTCTCTACCCCTTTTCAAAATAGTGTTGTAGTGGGGGGAGGGTGCTCCATGTTGCATTTGGAAAGAACTTGAATTATGTTTACTGCTTAATGGAAAGGACTGTGTCTCAGTTACCTCTTTATTCCAAAACTCTACCGTAGTGCTTGGCAAACAGAAGATGCTCAAGAAATACTGAATACGCAAATGAGTTTTGTTTTCTGGAGCATAGTCTAGTGCCATATAAATTCATTAAAAATAAGCTTCTGAAACTGAATTTCCTGCCTATCTTTTTCATTGATAATTAATAATACTCTACCTACTTTCCTCTAGAATCAACTTACTCTCTTCTTCTATGGTGAGTCACATCCAGATGCCTCCATAGATGATGTTCGCTTTATATAGAACATCTTTCCTATCTCCTCTGTGCAGCCAAATCCCCGAGTGCATTGAAGTCCTCAGCTGATTCATGAGGCTTTCTTTCCCAGACTCTTCCAGCTCTGCTAACCCTCTTCTTCACTGGATTTCATAAAACCAAAAACCACAGAAATGTTGTCATCTCCTCTAGAGTAGAAGCTCTATCTTAGATATTGGGAAGGCAGAGACAAGTAACACAGTACCCAGAGCATAAATGGCATTCAATAAATGTTTTAAGATTTTTTAATAAGTCATTATAGTGGAGGGTAGGTGAACTAAAACTTCTTTCATCACTTCCTGTAGTCTGGAGCTAAGTTTAAGATTAGAGTAAAACAGTTTGGGCCCCAGGGCATTCACTGGCAGTTAAGGTAAGGAAATTTACAAATATTCCTAGTGCAGCGAGAAGATTAATGTATTCTTAACACTATAAGGCCAGAGTTATTTTATCCTAAGAAGGGGTCTCAACATCATGTTAATTTGAAAAATATGAGTTCCTCATATAGAATCGATGAGAATTTCAGAAGGGAAATAATTAATAGCAGTGAAGTATGTTTGATTTTAGATATTGAAGAAAAAGTACAGTTGTTGCCCCAAGTTGAAGCCATCCTACAATTTCATGCTGCTCTCTACTAGCTACAGGACTCCCTATTTCTCCTTAAAATAGCAAGCACTGAAACTAGAACCCTGCTTCTCCTCAAAAGCAT
Organism: Equus quagga; assembly: GCF_021613505.1. NCBI lineage: Eukaryota > Metazoa > Chordata > Mammalia > Perissodactyla > Equidae > Equus > Equus quagga. The sequence continues at coordinate 51,475,324 of NC_060280.1, read as the reverse complement.
TTACATTCTGTAGTTGGCTGAAGCCCTATTTTCAGAATCTAATAGAGAAAGGAAGTAGCACATAGTACGATGAGAAATGAATGGTGCTTGCTGGGAAAAGTGGATGAGGATAGGAAAGCTGAAACGGAAGGTTAAATTAAGAAAGGCTGCATGTGAAGGAGAGTGTCTGGAGATGAAGACGTGTCCATGTGGAACACCTTTGAAGTTCTGTGTCAGGGATCACAACTCTTCAAGACTTCAAGAGGCAGAAAGGTAGGGAGTCTCCATCAGATCAATGAAGGCTTGCAGAACCCACAGACATTTAAATTTAAAAAAAGAAATTTCTGACCACAAGTTTGCAACTCACAGCCCAGGCAGTGAAACCTTGTTCTTTGTGTAACTCAGGAAAATACACTTAACCCACAAACGTGCCTCAAACCTTAAATTTCTGTGCAGCTTCAAGAAAATTGCCTAAACCCCTCAGGGAATACCATTGGAGTCCAGGTCATGTTTTGGCTGGGAAGATAGGCAAGGTGGTGCCTGGAGTAAGAACATATAACCTCACTACCTCTGCCATATGGTCAGTCAATGGGCATTAACAGCACCTTGATTGTGTATGACTGAGTGGTAAGGAAATAGCCCCCTAGAGGGAGAAACAAATATGATCTATACCTTAACTTTCCTCTTACCAGAGGGTAGCTTGAAACACACTTGGCACCAACAAAGATATTTGTTCAAGTCTCGGCTCTGCTACACACTAGCTGTGTGCCTTTGGTCAATTCATTGGACTTCTCTTACCCTCAAATTTTTAGCTACAGTGTGAACATTTGGACTGGAAGGTTTTTTCAGCTTACTTTCGGCTCTAAAAAATAACAATTTTAGAGAAATTTTAATTATTATAAAGTTGTTTTTAATGAGCAAAAATCTTGACTGGAACTTCTTTCAGTATTCTGTATAGTTTTTAAGGGTAGAAAGCATACTAACACATTTGCCTCATTATTATTATATTCTCGTAGTTAAACGTCTCTCACAAATGGATGACATCATTCTCCTTAAGAAGAGAACAGTACAGACTTTGTCAAAGGGCTTTACTACCTTCCAAACATATCTATGAAATGTCCTTGAATAAGCAATCTAAAAATCTTTTCAAAAAAATTGAAAATGGGCTTGTAAAATATGATTTATTCTTATTGGAGATACTCTCTGGTGATAATCACTTCCTTTTTAAGTGTTAGTAATAATAATAATAATTAAAAAATAATAATACCCAATCTCATAGAATACTTAGTATGTGGCTGCAATCTTCGACATGCCTTAAGAGATTTTAATCTTTACAGCATCCTTATAAAATACCTTATAAGATACTAAGAGTATTCCAATTTTACAGCTGAAGAAATTGAGACATAGAGACGTCGTATAACTTACTGAAAGCCATACAGCTCGAAAGTGGTAAAGCCAGCATGCAACCAAGTGAGTCTGGCTTTGCCTAATAATCCATTCTAAACTTCTGGAAAAATCTTCCAGTTTGGTATCTAGACTATAATGTCTACTAGCACTCATGTCTTCCCAGTAACTGTTTAGTGTTTTCACAGCTCCAGAAGTCCAGCACTTCTGTTTTCTGTGATTCTTCAAGCACTTCAACCACCTTTTCCAAGATCTCTCCAGTAAGTGAAGTGTTCTCTTTTTGGGTCTCCTCTCACATGTGATCATTTTATCCTTTCCAATTAGAAGGTCCTTGATGGGGATTCATGAAGCAAGAGGGAGAGGCAATCATGATTCTGTCTGTCATCTGAGAACACAGGCATGGTCTTCCCCTCTCTACCCTTCCCTGAGCTCCAAGTACTTTACAAGTCTTTCTCATTTTCATTAGAAATTCTATAAACTCCAGTTCCATCTGGTCCCTGTCACGTTTTTGTATTTAGTGTCACTTACTTGCTTTGGATCATTCAACAAATACTTATTAAGTATCTATTACGCACCAGCCATTATAATATTCCTTGAAGGATCAAAGATGAAATGGTATAGTCCCTGCCTTTGCAGAGCTTACAGTTTCAGGAAAAAGTCACTGAGAAAATAATGGGAAGACTGCAGATAGCTTGTTTCCTATTTTACAGAGTGAATAGAGGTCCTTCTTGTCCTACTTCACACTCTCACATCCAAATTCATCCAATCCATCCTAACTTTCAGAAGAGTGCTTAACTCTCCTACCCTCTAAGCCTCATCCTTCCAACACTGGAAAGTAATATTTATATTTTTAGTGCTGTGGAGTCAATTCCAACTCCTAGAGACCCTGTGTACAGCAGAGCAGAACCCTGCCTGGTCTTTTGGCGCCATCCTTTCACCTTCAGCATTATATCAGACAACGCTCTGCTGCTATCCACAGGGTTTTCAGGGGCATTTTTTTTTTTTTTTCTGAAGTGGGTGGCCAGATCTTTCTTCCTAGTCTGTCTCAGTCTGGAAGCTCCACCGAACCTTGCCCACCATGGGTGACTCTGCTAGTATTTGAAATACTGGTGGCATAGCTTTCAGCATCACAGTCACATGCAGCCACCACAGTATGACAACAGACAGATGGGTGGTGTGGTTCCCTGACCAGGAGACAAAGCAGGACCACGATGGTGAGAGTGCCAAATCTTAACCACTAGACCATCAGGGCTGGCTCCAGGGCTGGATAGAAAAGTAATATACCAAAATATTAACAGAAGTTAGCTCTCTAGATGTGACATTACAGAAGATTTTCACCATCTTCTTAATAATTTTATACACTTTATTTTATTTTATTTTTACAATAAGTAGATACTCTTTAAAATGTCTAGAGCTTGTCCTGGATTAGCTAACAGTTTCTTTGTCATGCACAATTTGATGTCAAGAAGCAATGCTGAGAGAGTTGTCTCTCTTAGGGGTACATAATTCTGCCTGAGGCCAAGCTCATGCAATTCAAGTTCTCCTTGGGCTGAAATCATATCATATTGAGGATGTTTTCCAACTGGTTTAGAGCTTATTCTGCCACTTGCTGACATCTTTCCATTGGATCATTTTCTTTTATTAGTTCATATTTGTTCACATGTTTTGTGGGAACATAGCTCATAGCTTTCTTTAGAATAGATTGTATTCATAGTATCACTGACATTTTGGCCACAACAGATATGTTTCCCCTTAATTTATTTGTTTTCCTTATTACAGTCCTTTGAAAATTCTAAATTTTAGAGATGGTAGCCAAATGTTTCTAGGGTCAATGATACAGAAACAGCAAAAGGAAATCAATAAAGACACGTCAACTGCATTTTAAAGCTTAGCAATGTGACATCAGAAGTCGGGTGTTCATCTGGCCTTTCCTAGGCTAAATTTATTCCTTGATCTTTCTTTATGAGCCCTAGGGTTTGAAGGTGTGAAACCATTCTTAGGTCTACTGGTTTACCATTGGGCAATTTATACTAAAGCAACTATATTATTCTATGGTAAATTATATTAATTTATATATAAATCCCCTGGGTGATGAAATGCATTCCTATCCATCTCTCAGTCTCAATTATTATCTTTTAATGTGAGAAAGCAACATAATATTACAAAAATGTTAATTATTTCTTTTGGCTTCCACGTGCTTTTGTTGTGAAAAAGCTGACATTCCTCCCCCCGCCCCCACCCCAATCTGCTTTATCTCACACCCTCATTTTGGCAGTCTTTTCTGGGAAAATCTTCAAAGAGTTTACACCCTTATAAAAGTTGATTTTTCTATTTTAATTTTGTAATAAACCAGTATTTTTACTCAGAAAAAGAATCATAAAATACTAGAGTTAGAAGGGATTTTGCAGATCTTCTTGTCTAAACTCCTGAGGAGCTGGAGGTCCAAGAAGTTACCTGATAGAATCAAAAGTAGAAATGACTCCTTGCACAGTCCTGCGGCCACTTCACAAAACAGAGCACGCATGCAAGACTCTGAGAATCTGCCCTCAGATTCCATGTTGATTAGAAAAATAGAGCTCATTAAATGAAAGGAAAGCTAGTTTGTCTATTTTCATTTTTTATAAGTAAATTTGTGATACAGAGTCACGTATACATACATTTGCACTATATATATACACACACACCACTATTTTTTTTTTACATAGATTTCTTCAGCTTCAATGCCAGTAAAAATGTCACACATCTACTAATGGATCAGGAGGAGAAAATAAAAAGGAAGCTTGGGGCAGGATGTAGGAAAAGCCAAAATTATTGGAAGATATAGAAAAGCAGGAGGGAATACACTGAAGAGCAGGTTATAAAGTGAGTAGACTGTGAGATTGAAGGAGGAATGACAACTTCCAAAGCTTTCACTCTTTTCTCAGAAAATGCTATTAGATGCCATATTGCAAGGAAACAGCTTATCACAAAGTAGATTTAGGTGGAATTACTTTTTCTAGGATCCACTCATTTGATGCTCCATTTCATAGCCCGGCATGGTGAAAAATATGACCTAAATTGCTCTTCAGTATGGAATCCGGCCCTGTAAAAGCATACCTCACAAGTACACGCATGTTAAATATGTGTGTTGAAAAATGCATCACTCTTCTGTAGATCTTGACTTTAGGAGGAAGCTTTGAGAGAGGACTCAGCGAATTGTGCTAGGGATTGTGTTCCTCAGAGGTTCAAAGTAAGGATGAAATGAAGGTCTTTTACAGCTTTGTTAAAATATTTGGAAACTAAGAATATAAGCTGCCAATAATTTCTGCCATTAAAAGACCACAAAATGATGACTAGTAATCTTTTGGTCATCACCTTGCCTCTCTCCAGCCTCATTTCCTCCTACATATTTTCTTCTTCACCAATTATACAGAGGTAGCATAAACACCCCCATACTATCATCTGTATAAAATCTCTATGGTCTCACAACTCTGCCTTTTATGAACTGTATCATTACATCTGTACTTCTTAAATATTGTCTTATACTTCTTTGTATCTATATAAGAGTCAAAGAAACAAAGAAACAAGCAAACTGAAAGTTTAATAAATAAATGTCAACTTCCAAATTAATATATATCTTTCTCAGAACTTTCCTTGAGTTTATTCTCGCAAATCCAAATATTTTCTCTACATTTACACATAAATACGAACTTCAAATTCATTATAGCTGAAACAAAATTTATGGTTTTCCTCTGTCCCCACTACCTAAATATGCTTCTTTACCTGTGTCCCCTAACCTAGTAAATGGTCCTGGATCTAACTATTTATTTATGACAGAAACGTGAAAAATCATCCTTGACTTTTTCCTCCCACTACCACAGACCAGTCTATTCTATCTCCAAGTCCTATCCCTTCAGTTCCTGAAACAGTTCTTGTATCCACACACCTCTGTGCATTGCCAGCACCTTCGCACTACCGTCTCCCTCCTGGGGTCCTGCAATGTCTTCCTAACTTATTTTCTCACCCATTATTGCCAGCATCCCTACTTCTCAGTCTCATTCTTCATGCATCGATCAGAGAGATCTAGTCAAACTAAAAATTCGATGAAGGCATTCCTTTACTTAAAATCACTCTATAAATTCCTATTGCTCTTAGGACAAAATTTTTAATATTTCAAATGGCTTCTCAGTTCTTCAAATGATATGTTCCCTGCTCTCATTATAAAACTCTGTCTCTTAGTTTCCACATCTATAAAATGGGAATAATAATGGCACCTACCTTGTAGGGCTATTATAAGGGTTAAATGAATAACTATTTGTAACGCACTTAAAGCTGTTCCTGGCACAGAATAAATGCTATATAAATGTTTATTAAACAAACACATCAATAAATCTCATCTTGAGCTATCCTTCTCTTATTAGATTTTCTCCACCACTTTGACTCCCTTTTAATTCTTGACTACTTCAAGCTAGTTCTCACCTTAGCAACTCTGCCCAATTCAATTTCTTTACCAGGAATTCCCATCTCCCACCTCATCCTTGTTACCTCCACTCATTCTTTAGGCTCAGTTTAAAAAGGGTAGCTTTCATTGACACCCAACCCTCCAGACTCAATTAAGTCTACCTACTGCATATTCTTATAGCACCCTCTACTTTTCCTTTATAGAACTTATCACAGTTCTAATTATTTGTATAGTTTTCTGCTTAATGTCCATGTGTGCAAGTAAACTAGAAACCACAGAATGCCAGCACTAGAACTGTGTTTGTGTTGTTTATATTCTAACCCTAGCATTTATCACAGTATCTAGCACATGGTGGTTCCCAATAAATATTTAGTAAATGAACAAATGAATGAGTGAAGGAAGAAATAATATCCCAACTCTCTATCTATGTACACAGTTTTGTTCCCCTTGAGTTTCAGACATACCTTGGAGCAAAATGGCAGTATAGTCTTGTCAGTTTATGAAATATAGATGTACTAAAGCTGACCTTTACGCACTCAGTTTGCGTAGCTTTGTACAGTGTGACTATCTATTTAATGATGTCTAAGCATGAATATTAACATTCATTTTTACTTTCCTTAAAGCTCTGTCTCAAAATATGTAGCAAAAGTAGCAAATTTCCAACCCAGTGATAAATTATTTGCTTAGTCATACAGAAGAAGTTCAAATAAGGTTATTCTTTTCATAAGATGCTCTCTTGTTATCAGTCCTTTTACAATGAGTTGAATAACTCTTTCTAAAGAGGCAGGTTTGTCCCAGGATCTTCAATTGGCCAAACCCCCTTTTCACATGTCTGGTCTCAGAAAAGGAAGCAGAGGAAGTCAGCTCCACAGCCTCTAGCTGTGAGGTATGTATAAGACTGAATTCCTACAGACCAATGAGAGAAGTGTACTTTCTTTTTAACCATTTTAGAATGAAAAGAAAAATCTCTGTTTCCAAGGGAACAGTGTAGTAAAATCACAACCACTGGAGGAGTAAAACCATGCCTCTGCCTGTACCCGAAAACAAGCATCTATTCATTCTCGCTTGCTCTTATGCTCAGAACCATTTCAGCCTTCATTGGGTTGGATGGATTGGGTGACTCATGAAGGAACCAGGTGATTTACGATGGGATCAGCTTGACCGTGAGCCAAGCACTCTTCTTGTAGCAAGCTAAGGATGTAACCACTCTCATGGTAGCAGGGTGTCTTGACATTATGAGTAAATTACCTCCTCTTGGATACCAAGTGGTACCAGGAAAAAGTAATTTACCTTCTTCAGGTTACACACCCCCAGAGGATAAAGCACTCACCTAGATGAGCAAATTGCTTCCTCCTTATCATTATGACATGCCATCGTGACACTGTGCTCTTTGCCCTGGTCCGTCAGAGGGCTGGCTTTTATCATTCCTTCTTATGCTCTTCTCCCCTTCCAATGTACAATTATGGAAAGAACTCAGTGACAAAATGAAAGGTGCTGTTTCCACTGAAAATCAAAGGCCACAACTCAATGGAATAACACTGGTTTGGTTGTTCCTCAGATTTGTGTCCCTAAAACACAGATGGGACCTACACTAAAGATAAAAGTGCATTTCCAAAAGTGAAGCAGAACTGCAAGATACAAGCATGTTCAGCTAGGCTGGTTTGCAGCCACATAGAAGTGGCCTGAGAGTAAACATTCTGGAGAGTTTTTTACAACTGCTGATTCCAGCTACTTACAACTACTTTACTGAATGCTACAGCACTAACTCTAAAGTTTAATTTGGCATTTAATGGCTCTGCAGCCCCTTAGTGAGAACGAAGAAATGATCTCTTTCAGGAGATGCAGGAGTTCTTTTTAGTCATGAGGGCTTCATGTTATGTCCTCAAAAACTCAATTTCATAAATTATCCTTTGTGTCTTCCAAGAGTTAATGTGACCGCCCTCCTCCCAAATGACTCACTCTCTTTTTATCCACAGAGACAGGTGTGCCATGGATTTGATTGCATCAAAAATAAGCACTAACTAAGGATAGAATATTTACAGAATTAAAGGCAGGAGAGATCAAGGTAGCTGGAGTTGGCAGAACAGAGTACTGGAGAGGAGAAAGCTACACACAGAGAACTCTAGATGTCTGCATAGCGTCCCCTTGAGCATACATCAGAGTATTAATAACCTCATGTATGTTAGACAACTACCCAAAATGTGGGGGAAACACCCCCAAAGACTTAGAAGTTACAGTGCTGAGCGCTCACACAAGGACAGCAATAATGCCTATTCCTGCAAGTCAGACTGGAAAGAAAACTTCCTAATTCATGGGGAATTGGGTAGAGTACTAGAAGTGTCTTGCCCCAGTAGAGGAGAATACTTAGGCTAGATAAATCACTGCTCTGATCCTACCTAACACATTTTGAAAGCAAGACCAAAAAGGATCAGTTTCCAAGTAACTTAACTGCATCCCAGAGTGATGGTCAAGAATATTTATAGCAATATGAAAATATCCAGTGCCCAGAAAGGTAAAAATCACACAGGCATCCAATTAAAATGAACAGGAATGCAAAGAAATAAGATGATACAAATCATGAAGAAGGGAAAAATCAATCCATCAAGGCAACAAAGAACTGAAACAGATGTTAAAAGTTGCAGACAAGGACATTAAAAGGATCATTATAAATGTATTTCATATATTCAAGAAGTTAAGTAGCAACATGAAAAATATAAAAATGACAAACAAATTTCTAGAGATGAAAACTACAGTGTCTGAAATAAAAAATATACTGAATGAGAATATTGGCAGATTGGAAATTTGCAGAGGAAGAGATGACTAATTTTGAAGATGTAGAAGTAGAAATTATCAAAAATTAAACACAAAGATAAAAAAGAATTTAAAAAATAAAATAATTATCAATGAGCTATGGGGAAAGTTCAAGCAGCCTAACATCATGTAATTGCTAGCCCTGAAAGGGAGAGAGGAGGATAAAAAATATTCAAAGAAACAATGGTCAAAAGTTTTCCATATCAGATGTAAACTATAAGAAGCTCAATGAACCCCAAGAACAAGAAATACAATAAAAACTAAACCAAGGCATATCATAATCAAATTTCTCAAAACTAGCGATAAAGAGAAAAATCTTAAAAGCAGCCAGAGATGAAAAGATTTGTTATGTACAAGGAATAGAAATATGGATGACAGTATATTTCTTGTTGGAAACAATGCAAATGAGAAGACACTGGAACAATATATCTGCAGTACAATCATGTGTCTCAAAACAATGTTTCAGTCAATGATGTACTGCATAAATGATGGTGGTCCCTTAAGTTTAGTAATTATAGCCTGGATATGTAGTAGGCTATACCATCTAGGTTTGTGTAAGTACACTCTATGCTGTTCACACAGCAATGAAATTGCCTAGTGATGCATTTTATAGAACATATCTCCATTGTTAAGCGACACATGACTGTAATGAAAGAAAAATTTTCAGATTAGAATTCTATACCCATCAGAAAATATCTTTCAAAAATAGAGGTAAAATAGACTCTTATTGGCATGGAAAGCCAAAACAATTTATCTACATCAGATCTACACTACAAGAAATGTTAAAGGAGACCCTTTAGGGAGAAGAAAAATGACATCAAATGAAAATATGGATCTACAGACAGAAAGGAAATACAAAGGCATGGTCAGTGAAGAAGTAAATATATACTTATTTCTTAGCATTTGAATCTTTTTAAAAGATAATTGAGTGGGACTTCTACTTCTGGAAAAATGGAACAGACATTCTTTTCATAATTCCTCCCACTAATTTCAACTGAAACCCCTGGTTATTATATATAAAGCAAACATAAAAAAAACTCTGAAAGGTGGAGAAAAGGTGGCATACTGAGACCCTGAAACCCATGGAATGACATGGTGATGATTTCCTTGGCTTTTCTTTCTGCCCAATACATCCCAGACTAGGTGCTGAAGAAGCCAGCAACCTATAAATGCCAACAGGTACAGACAATAAGAGCCCCAAGAAAATCCTAGTCTTTCTAGCCAAAGGACTAGGAAAGAGTCAATACAGGAAATTAAAAACCTTAATGATGAAAGACTGAATGCTATTCCCCTAAGATCAGGAACAGACAAGAATGTCTGTTCTCACCACTCTATTCAGCATTACACTAGAGTCTACAGCCAGTGCAATAAACCAAAAAAATAAAAAAGAAAACAAAGAAAATGCATCATCAAGAATCCATCCAGAAAAGCTGAGAGACATTAAAGGAGAGATATATTGCACTCGTGGGTTGAACTTGATATTGTTCATATGTCAATTCTCCCCAAATTATGTATAGATTCAATACAATCCCAACCAAAATCTCAATAGATATTTTTTTAGAAATTAGTAATCTGATTCTAAAATTCGTATGAAAATGCCCAGGACGTATTATAGTCAAAATAACTTTAAGAAAGAAGAACACTACCTGTTTTCAAGATTGATTATAAAACTTCAGTAACCAAGACACTGTGGTATTGACATAAAAATAGAGAAACAGACTTATGTAATAGAATAGAGAATCCAGAAATATACTCACACACAAAAAATGGTACTGGAACAATTGGATATCCATACATTAAAAAAATGAACTTTGATTCATAACTTCCATCAAATACAAAACTAACTCAAAATGAGGATCATAGTCCTAAATGTAAAACAAAAAACTACAAAATGTTTAGAAGAAAACATAGCAGAAAATCTTTGTGACCTTGAATTAAGCAACTATTTCTTAGGTAAGTATAATTGATAAAAGAAAAAAAGGATAAATCGAACTTTAACAAAATTAAAAATCTCTATTCTTCAAAAAATATGAAGAGAAACCCCAGACTGGGAGAAACTATTTGAAAATCTTATATCTGATAAAGGACTGGGTTTAGAATACATAAAGAACCCTAAAAAGCCAAAAATAAACAACCAAATAAAGAAATGGGCAAAGATTTGAACACTTTACAAGATGTAGTAATGAAGACATAGCAATGGCAAATAAGTACACAAAAGATGTTCAATATTATTATTCATGAAATCCAAATCACAATGAGATACTCCTACAGACCTATTAGAATGGCGATAATTAAAAAGAATGATTATATACCCGCCATATGGTCTAACCTTTCCACTCCTAGGTATTTTACCCAACAGAAATGAAAACATATTTCCATGCAAATATTTGTTTATGAATGTTCACAGCAGCTTTATCTGTAGCAGCCAAACACTGGAAACAAACCAAATGTCCATCAACAGGCAAATGGATAAACCAATTGTGGTGTATCCATAAAGTAGAATGTTACTCAGCAATAAAAAAGAATAAAATATCAATACAAAGAACAACACTGAAGAATTTCAAGATAATTATGCTGAGCGAAGGAAAGCAGGAAAGAAAGAATACATACGTATGATTCCATTTACATAAAACTAAAAATGCAAACTAGTCACAGAAAGTAAAACAGTGGCTGCCTGGGGATGGAGAAGCAAGAAAGAATGAGCAAGAGGGATTGCTAAGGGTCCTTTGCGATGATGGCTCTGTGAATTATCTTGACTGTCATAGTTTCACAGATCTATATAAATGTCAAAATTCATCAAACTTGACACTTGAAATATATGCAGTTTTTTCTTTGTCCATTATTCCTCAATAAAGCTGTAAAGAATAGGTTAAGAAACAGAAAGATGATTCACGTTAATGTTGAAATGGTTGGAGGTGGATGTTAAAAGATCTGAGTTACACAAGCAATCAACATTTTGCTTACTATTTTGAGGGTTTTTGGACCTCGTGTAGCCCATCCCAATTAGAGTCCACAAACCTCAGGAGGTAAAGACCTCAGTATTAAAACGTTGCATAGGAAGTATGCCCAAAGACCATCTAAACTAACTTCCTCCCCAGTGAAGAACTCTCCTCTACAACACTTCAACTAGAGGCCTCCTGGCTTCTGTATGACCTCCAGTGCCGGGAAATCTGGGCGTGCTATGTAATCTGAAGAGCTGATAACTCTTAAGAAATGAATGCTCTTAGGAAGACCACATTATCAAGAAAACAATTGGACAGAGTAGCTAAGAAGGCAGGCTGTGGAATCCGACTGCCTGGGTTAAAATCCTCATCTCTACCTTGTTAAACTTTCCTAAACCCTAAATCACCGCAGTGAACTCTGAATGCCATCAACAAAGATTACTCAGGTCATCTAACATTTTGTTCAAAAAAAGTATGTGAAGCAGAAGGGATGAAAATAGGAACAGATATATTAAGTTTATCAGATACCATTGTTTTGAAATTAAAAAAAAAATTTCCTATACTTACTCACCGCCTCATTCTCCAACAGCGATGTAGAGTGGTTTTCCCCTCCTCTGAAAACCTGGAGACAGCCCAGCCAGACACTGGGAGGAGTTCTGCTTCTACTCCTTTGAGATTTTCCAGGCCATATAACCTTTAAAAGAAAATACTGCATTCTCTCAAAGAAAGATTGTCATGGGTAAAATGTTCTCCATATTCTTATATTTATGAATACAAAACTTTTTTTAATAAACAATGGATAAACAGGACATTATAGACCATCTGTTCAGTGAACACAGGCTCCCATTTTATTAGGGCATGGCTGGCACGAATGCTGCAATCCTGGTGCCCTGCATACGGGGATTTCGAGCTTCGAAGGCACATAGACCTGTGTTTGAATCTCTAACTTGAAACTAGCAGTTCAATCCGGAGCAATTTAATAATCTTTTCTTCAAATGTAGAGTAGGAATAATAAAATGCCTACCCTGCACTGTTTTTATGATGATCAATTGAGAATATAAATGTAAAATACTTGTCACAGAATGCATCCCCAATAAGAGGTAGGTAGGGGCATAATAGGACCTATTAAAGACAACGGAAGCCCAGTTTTTTCCAAAGGTGGTTTTGTATTTTTTTTTTTTTTTGAGGAAGATTAGCCCTGAGCTAACTGCTGCCAATCCTCCTCTTTTTTCTGAGGAAGACTGGCCCTAAGCTAACATCCATGCTCATCTTCCTCTACTTTATACGTGGGACGCCTACTACAGCATGACTTGCCAAGTGGTGCCATGTCCGCACCAGGGATGTGAACCGGGAACCCCGGGCCGCCAAAGGGGAATGTGTGCACTTAACCACTGCACCACCAGGCTGGCCCCCCAAAGGTCACTTTTAATTTAATAACCTGAAGTAAATAACATTGAATATTTTAGTGAATGAGTTTTGAAGGGACTTGAAGTGTAAATTGTCTCCAAGGATGCGGTAAGAAAATTACTTTCAATGTTTGACTCAAATTCTAGATTAAGTATCTTTGAACTGTTTTATAAAACTTGAGTAAACTTTTCTTCACAAGATCTCAGGGGGTACTGATATGTTGCTTTGTGAAACCAGGCTAACTGGTTTGTGTGCCAATCTTAGATTTGCTTTTCTAGCTTTTTAAATTTTGAAGAGCATCTATAATTTCAAGATGAGTGCAAAGACGTAACTAACACCATTTGAAATTACTTATCTGTGAGAATCAGGATCATTCTAAACTTTGAGCCAAGTGAAATACAGAAATAAACAGGTTGCTGAGACTGATATAAAATTGCAAAACTGGCATCATAATTCCCAACTCCAAATATTTGTGTTCATCAAAGAAAGTCTTGTCTTATTGATGATTCTGTAACAAGCTAAACATGATTTTAAATTATATTTATAATTCTGATCTTGGAAAAATATCATTGTGTTTAGGATTTAATTGTGGGCAAAGGAAAGTATTTTTTATGAAACAAAGTTTAGAATCACTGTTCTAAGGTATAGAAATGGGCATTACTTACTCAACAATTCACCCCTTAAGGAATTCAGCTGCTATGATAAAATGAAACGGATATATATAAATCTTAAGCCATATAACATCGTTTACAAAGTATCATTCTTTTGGATGATTTGTCAAAAGTGAGGAACTATAAAAAGAAAAAATTTAGGCTGAGAAAAAGAATCTAATGATTGAGTATAGATATATGACAGATTAGAAGCACCAGTAGGGAAATAGGTTTCATTAAAGGGAAGAATTACCTTGTTCCAAAGAGGCAGAGACGCTTACGTTAATTTTCCTGGGTTAGTGGCAGTGAAGTCAAAGTCTGATGGAGATGGGGGCTAACAGCCCAATGTCCAGCAGATTAGAGCCTCAGCTACTACTTATGCTGTTACTGTTGATGATGATGATGACTATCTGTTGTCTGTCAATCAACAGTGGGACACTATGCCTATTGTCATAAAAAAGAAATAAACTTACCGATTATGGATACTCACTGAGTAGTGAAATATGGGAGAAAAGAGAAAAGGGAGGGAGGAAATTACCATCTATTGAGTGCCTGCACTTTTGGGGTTTGTCAGACTTATTTATGTGCAGAGTTTCACTAAATCCTCTTAGCAGCAGCTGATATTATCACTTCATACTGATAGGAAAGCTAAAGTTCTGAAATGTTAAAATATGTGCATTGGTACCACATATATTGCATGCCAAGTATGTAGCATTATTGTGCTTTTCTCTGAGGATATAAAGATGAAAACAAAGAAACATGATCCCTTCCTTCAAAGAATCTGCTGTCCAAATGTGAGAACCATAAATAAGTGACTTACCCAAGGTCACATAACTAGTGAGTAGAAAGAGATTTGAGTGCTGGTTTTTCTGATGGCAGCACCCATACTCTGTATTTTCTTACCACTGGGAAGCAAGGAGCTGCTTCTCCCATTAAATTCTTTCACAATGTCCAGACTGAGGATGTAGCCAAGTCCAGCAGCACATTTCTCTATATTTTCTGAGCCTGGTTTTGCAGGCCTTGGCTAGGTACCTATCAGGCTGCTAAGTACAACAATAGGAAATGCTTCGAGATCTGCCATAACAAATAATTACATGGGCCGAAAATTGTAACTGGAATATATTTGGAGATAGTGACTTCCACGTTATTTTCATTTCTCTGAGCCTTCCCTTTCCTCTTCCTATATTTAAGTTTGTGGCTGTCTCTGTGATCACTGCGTTAGGGAAGGTATGTGTCAGAGAGAAAATAGAAAAACCTATAAGTTTTGTGGCTTTTATTTCTCTAAAGTGCAAAGAAAGGTGAATGCATAGGCAAAATATTTTGGAAGAGGAATGTTGCTCCCCAGCCCAACCCTTTTTGTTGACTAGAATGACACCCTCATGGGCTAGAAGATGTAGGAGGAGAGAAAGGAGCCTGCTGTGTGTCCATCCATTACCTGGCTTTCTAGCAGTATTATTGAGAGAAGATAAGACTCCAAAAAGGAAGATTTGTGCATTTGGACACACATGAAATAGGCAGCATTGCAAAAGATTTCTATTCCCCAAATGCAGTGCCGAAGCAATGGAGACTGAAGAGCCTCACGAATCAGCACGATGAAACAAGAACCAGTTTTATACACACACCCCACCTAGAGGAGGTAGCCCGGGAAACTGTAGCACAGCTTTGGGAAGGGGCAAAGAGAACAAGCTGTTTCCTGTGAGCTCAGCAGGATACAGAACTCAAAGACAAACGAGTTGAGTTGTAGAGCTACGTTTCTTATACTCTTAGTTTGTACACTAATACTTATAACTCCAGGGAGTTGGGAGAATGAAGAGGAGTAGACAGAGATAGGAAGAGGACATTCCATTTATCATGGCTTCAGGAAGCATACCACAAATTGGTTCACTGATGGAGAGAAAGGTCTAACCTGCAAACCCTACCTCCCCCCACATCCACGCACATCAGGTAAAGGCCTTCTAAACCACATCTGGCTTGCCTGGTCTAAATAACAAAATCTTTACTTCCATAAAGGATGCCTACCAGATGCAAATATCTATCTAAATAAAACTTGGGGAGGTTGGTCTCTTTGTTAGAGGAATTTATAAATGTAGTAGAAAGTACTGGCTGAGCCAGACTGAATAATATAAATATACACGACTTACTATATTAGTTTTAGCATAATCAATCTTATGTAGCAGCACTCTAAACCTCATACCATCTCAGTGAGTAACTGGTGAAAACCCTTTTTGCCTAGCGTGGCTAAAGAAATGTTTTCTTTTCTTCCTGTGTCACTCACATTGCTGATCTTTGTGTTCTCCTAAGCAGGGCTTTTCTGGGATGCTGATTCCTCATATTCATGGGCTTACAGCTATTGGATGAAAAGCCTTAGTTGTTCTGCAAGAAGGATTAACTCCCTCAACCACAGCTCCAAAACGTCTTATGATAATTATTACCCAATAATCACCAATAATCATTGCCTCTCTGACATGGAGGTGCTATTGCTCATATTTACCTCTCTGCTTTGAGAGGTCTGTGTTCAGCCAGTTTTCCTTATCCTGTCTCACTGGGAGAGTGGAAAGAGCATTCCACTGTCTACAAATATTGCAACAGAAAGAAAACTTTATGTTGGATCCAACTGAAAATGCATAGCAAGTCACATACAAACAACTAGAATGCTGGGGCAGGCCTGGTGGCGTAGTGGTTAAGTTTGTGTGTTTGGCTTCAGCGGCCCAGGTTTTGCAGGTTCGGATCCCAGGCGTCAACCTAGCACCACTCATCAAGCCATGCTGAGGCAGCATCCCACGTAAAATAGAGGAAGATTGGCACAGATGTTAGCTCAGTGACAATCTTCTTCAAGCAAAAAGAGGAACATTGGCAACGGATGTCAGCTCAAGGCTGATCTTCCTCACACACACACACAAAAATTAGAATGCCACAGTTTTGTCATAATTTTGATAAACATTCTTGCTGGCTGCAGTGCCCCAATTAGGAGATTTTACAATTTAACCATGTAGTACCCAGTATATGGACTCCAGAGTGTTAGGTAGATCATTGTTTACCATTAATTAGGTACTTACAGTTGGTGACTCAAGTAGAAAATATGCTCCAAGAAATCAATATTTATAGAGCCAAGGGCAATAAAATAGAGATATTATTATATTTTTAAATATAATATTAAATAGAAAAAAAACCCCAACCCTTGATGTCCAGCTTGTTGACAAGAAAATGGCTCTGATTCAAAGCATTTCCCAAAGGGGAACAAGCTCATAATCCAGCTGATCAGCTACAGTCTCACATACATCTATCCTATTCTACTCCTGTGACAACTCCAATTTGTCCACATGTGCTTCTTGCAAAGCCGTTTGGAGGTGCCCTTTAGCTACCACTGCCTGTTAGGAAAACACCAATATCCTCACCAGGATGCTGTCTCCAGATGCATCCATTACTTCCTACCTCATGCCATAGGTATATAATTGAGTTGTGGCAGATTGAGTGGCTGCCTGCTTCAGGGAGAGCCTTCTTCACCTGGCTCCAAAGAGCTCTGCTTGTTTCCAAAGTCATATGAAGTTGCTCTGGCTTGGTTGCATCATACTTCACCATGAGGCGATTGCATCAATGCCACCCATTCCATCTTTCAGTCTTTCTCCTCCAGCCTGTTTTTCCCACATCAAGCCTTTACTCTTTCTCCATTTATAACAACAACAAAAAGTATATGCGACAGATTCTAGGGCAGTGATAGAGATATTAGAAGGGAAGTGCCTATTACTTGTATAGGTTTGCTGCAAATACTGAATAAAGGAAAGCTACATTTTATAAGAAGCCTCTGGTTTCTTTTCATATCTATTTACCTTAGTGGGTCTCACAGGTAAAGAACTCAAGATTTCACTATTAGTTTGGAAATTATTTATTATATTGAAAGCTTGGGGGAATAAAATACTCATATCTCTGGGTCATGGGATTATGTTGATTTCTACTTTCTATTTTGTACTTTAGATTTTTGTCTGTATTTTTATAGTAACCACATGTTAACTTTTATGATCTAAAAATGTCATAATAAGAAACTGAAACTTCTCAGTCAACTATTTCTTGGAACACTGTCTTTGTAACGTGGGCAAGGACGACAATATCTGTTCTTCCTGATATAACACCCCATGGAGCTCTGAGCCATGTGTATTCCCAGTAAATATATGCACTGATTGAGTTCGAGACTTTTTCCAAAGAGAACTGCTCCTGTCCTGGGCTGTGCATACTGAGTTGTTCTATATTAGCCACTAGCATTTTCCAGAAGTCTAGAGCAGTTCCCTATCTGAAATAAGTTTTAGTAGGCATTTCTAGTATTTCTTCTGCTTGTTCTTTTCATGTTGCCTAATTTCAACTCTCCGTGCAAGAATTTTTTAAATTACTTGTCATCTCTCCTCTACATATGCTCTACTGCTGATTGTAAACTGGCACTTCTTAGAAGGACATTAGGTGAAAAGTCTCTTAACATTCCCCATGATGTATGCTAACAATTATACATGTGCAAAATGATTTTACATTTTGTTTTTCAAGTTCAAAGTGACTTCACATTCTGTCTTTGGTTGAAGTCAGTGGTTTGAGTTACAGCAGTGATGACCCACATCTCCAATAGACTAATATCATACAGATTTCATCTCTTTAATGAAAGCAATTTGTTAAATGTATAATAAATTATGGCTTAAAATCTATGCGTTTTCTGAATTTTCTAGTAAATAAATTCACAAATCAAAAAGCATCTGTTATCTGATCACATTCTCAATTTGAGGTTTGGAAGACCTGGCTGCTGTAAACCATACCTGGGTTGAGTGCCCCTAGGCCTGCCTCCCACCTGTTCTCCACATGATTCCCAGGCTCAAGTCATTGACAGCTCCCTGAAACACCATTTTTCTCTCACTTTCCTTGTTCTTCTCTTTTCTTGGAACACTCTCTCTTCTTTCCTCATCTGCCTGTTGAAACTTCAAGACTGAGTTCTTTCCATTACTCTCCCCTCAAATTTCATATAGTCCCCCATTATAAAATCTACCACACTTTTCGAATTTTCACATATGCCCAAACACTTGACCAGATTTTTACATAAATTAATCCTTAGAAGAGAAAGGGTCAGTTTGTATTTAAGTCCTTAAAAAAGTGTTTCATTTCTGGGTAACACTCAGTTCTTTATTTTAAATGACAAAGTATTCTTTGGTGAGGACACACTAGTTTGAAACACCTCAAATGATTCCAATTTAGAGTATTTCTAGATCATTTGATTGGGGGAAAAAGAAGAGAAAGAAATTTTACTCAGAATTAATAATGATTCCTGGGGGTAACACATTGCAATTGAAAATATTTGAAGTTACAAAAAGCCTTAAATTTACCCTTTTAAAAAAAAAACTACCTTTTAATACCACTAGAATAGGTGGTTGTATGAAGATCTCAAATATATATCTATATAGTAAATGGGGGTGAATTGTCCCTGTCTTATATGAAAGGTTAAAATTTATATCACAGGTATAAATTACCCCCAAAATGATGTATCTCATTAATTTATAGGTACGCTTTGAAAAATTATGTTAGATGACTGAAAAAACCTCCAATGAAGATAAAAGTACAAATGTTAAATACCTATGTGGATAGTTTAAACAAAACTTGATTAATGAAATGTGAAAATCGATAAAATTCTAAATTAGCACATTATATATACATAATCTTAAACATGAATTCATAATTCATTAATAAAGTCAAATATTGTGGGCAGATATTTTGACTATTTCAATTACATTGTTAAAAGTTTATATATTCAAGTTTCATTTAGAAAATAGTCAGGGTTGTTTAAGTTCAAATATAATAGATGACTACATAACTTATTGTCCAAACAAGGATACTTCTAAGAGTATAAGGGGAACTGTAAATAAGTAGATGAGGAAACAGGTATAAACTGCCAGTGACTCAAGCAAAACAAGACATCTGGTCATTCATAGTATATACCTTATTATTTATGCATTCTTCTACTTGAGGGTCAAGACTGTGTGTATGCATTTTTGTATCCTCTGCCTAGTAAGATATTTGCTTGTAGTAGATGGTTAAATGCTTAAACTAATGAAGGAATAACTCATACCAGTTCTATCAAAGTAGCCAAACTACCAATAGAAATGTGTTATACTGATATTTTGTCCTTTGAAGGATAAATATTTATAAATTTAAGTAGCTATTGAGAAAGGATTGATTAAAAATAACAACCAATGAGATAACAAAGTACAGGAGACTATCAGCAAATTGCCTTTTTAAGATTACATGAAACATATTTAAGGATTTAAAAAAATTACATAGTAAGACTTACAAGGAATAAAGAGCCATTCGTGCTTGGTAGGTTGATTTGGAATAGCTAAGCAAAATAACCCATGTTACTTACCTCCTCGAGCCCTATAGAATATAGATTGAAGATGTCATGGTTTCTTCAAATGATAGGAAGGATAGCGTAGACTGGAAAAAGGTAAGGGCTGGAAACATCTACAGTTCAGAATAATATGAAAATATAAGTAAGATAATTAAAACTCAGAAAATAGGAGATAGGGCCTGTAGCTACAAAAAGGGCAGAGGGTGGTTGACAAAAGAAAGATAAATAAGACAATGTTTGGAAAAGCAAAGCTTAAGTTAATGGAATGGTACTTAGTCGGCAGTTAGGAGTCATCGTTTCTTTTCAGTTTTGCTCTAAATTATATGTCTTTCTCTAGAAGCAGAAAATAGAAAGTATACTAAACATATACATATATTATATATACACGTATAATATATATGTAAAAAACAGAACATAGGTAAGTATGCTAAACAACAATTCTCTACTCCTTTAATTTCCATTCTTACAGTAAGTAAATCCACAGAGTTTCTGGTAAATCACTTTGGCATCATTACTAATCTGGTATCTCTAAAGGATCTAGGAGGAATTTAGTTTCTCTGTGGGAGTTTTCAGCAAGTTCAATTCTTTATAAGTAATACAAATGTCAGGGCACTATTCTTGGTTTCGGCAAGTCAATATAAGAACAGGGTGCTAACTGGACTCATTGACAATCAATACAGAAACATTTGAGCTCCTAATAAAAGGGCAAAAAAATCATCAGAGGCTTGGGGCCGGCCCTGTGGTGGAGTGATTAAGTTCACACGTTCAGCTTCTGCAGCCTGTGGTTCGCCCGGTTTGGATTCTGGGTGCAGACCTACACATCACTCATCAAACCATGCTGCGGCAGGCGTCCCACATATAAAAAGTAGAGGAAGATGGACATGGATGTTAGCTCAGGGCCAGTCTTCCTCAGCAAAAAGAGCAGGATTGGCAGCAGATGTTAGCTCAGAGCTAATCTTTCTGAAAAAAAAAAAATCATCAGAAGCTTAAATTAACTGTAAGTTCAACTGAATTAATAAAAGTTTAGTTCAATTACTAAAATTCCTTGCAGTCAACATAATAGGTCTTTTAAAAAAATTCTACCAACTATCTTAAAATGTACAAATATAGCTTTAAAATAGAATTGAAAAACTTTTTTCTGCATTTTTGTCTTAAGAAAGCTATTGAAATTTCTTAATCCTTACCCGGGATTCTTAATATTTTTAGGTTGTGGACTCCTAGAAAGTCCTAATGCTTTTTATGGAACACTATAAAACATTGATATATTAAAAATAAAATCCTTAAACGTGAAATTTTGCAATATCTTAAATTAGATTCAACTGTGTATAGGTAAGAGCTGATTCCAAAGTAAAAAGAAAATGAAATAGTTTTAATGTAAAACGTTTGAAATTCTATATATGGTATTTTTTTCCAAATTTTGATGAGATATTATTCTCTTTTACATGATAAAAATTAGTGTGCCTCCTTAAACAGCAGAGGTTGGCATTATGGTGTTGGTGTTATGCATTCTAGTTAACAAGCAATCCTATTAATTAGAATTGTTAACAGGCATCTGCGAAGAAATGGGTACCCTCCATCTGAGGAGGACGGACACCAGATTAAGTTATAGTATCTGCAGTTCAGAGCAGTTGTTGGAGTACAGTAGAGTCTGGTGGCTAGCAAATAAGCAGCAGGGAGAGGTGGGTGGAGGGTGTGCCAGATAAGACACGAGCAGGGAAGACCCAATTCGCATCAAGGAAGAGTAAAATAAAAAAAATTTAATGGTGCTAGGATACCTGGCCAGAGAGACAAAGTCAAAGGATGAGATCAATAAATTTATGAGGCTGTGAGCCGAGACTAAGATTCTTTAGTTCAATCTCTTCTTTTTATAGAAAAGTAAACTGAGGTACAAATATCTTATCTTGACAAAGTTCTTAGAGCTAGTTAATTGCAGATGCAACCATAGAATCCAGATTTCCAGAATCCTAAACCACTATATTTCCAAGAAATTACCATGGGATAGAATATTTGCATAGATAGACATGTTTTATGGCCCAAAGGAACAAATAATTTTATCAATCAAAATTTGGGACAAATCTTCTTAACAATATATTGTTACTTTTCTTTCTTTCTGAACTTTCTTTTACCTCTCAGGAGACACATTTTCAAATCCACAAATTCATACACACAAAATTTAAGTTTATAATATAGAGATAAGAGTATTCAGCTATTTTGGAGAAAAAAATGAACGGGAGATTACGAAGATTTCCTACAAATAGTCACCTCAATGCTGAAGAATTATTCTTAAACTTTGTAGTTTAAAAGTCAGTCAGACACTGGGTTCCACTTCCAGTAATGACAGAGTAGCATGTAGGAGACTAACTCACACACATTTAACAATTATAAACTGTGGACAATATATAAAAAGACAAGTGTTTAAAGGCACTAGAGGGTCACCAAAAGCAAGAAAAAAAATGGAAGGGGGTTAAATCTTGAAAGAGGAAATGCGCTGGGTAAGAAATGCTTTTATTTATCTTTTCACCTGAAAGTACTATCCAGTCTGCCTGGTGTGGAACAGCAGGAACTTAAGCAGAAAGATGCAGTCTTAACATGTTGGGAAGTAAGAGAGGATATATTTCAGGTTTGCCAGAGAGATTTGAAATGGGGGGATCACAGAAAGAAGGTTACTATAGAGGGAGAGCTCTAAAATATGAGCAAAAATTTTGCCAAACATTTTGGCTGACCCCTGATCTTTGCATTCACAATGTCCAAGAAGAAGTCAACAAATAAAAGATTGAAAGGACTGAGCAGAGATGTCAGCACTAAATGAGAGATAGAATTTAGATTGTAAGTCCAGGCAAGTAAGTTTACTGCCAGAACAAAACTGGCAATCTTTAGATGAAGGTAACAGAACCTAGAATTTCTACAATGTATCATTTACAAAGTCAAGGAGTCGATGACAAATTATTAGACATGCAAAGAAGCAGGAATATGGGACGCTTAGTCAAAAAAAAGAATCAGCTGATAAAAACTGAAGTCAAGGTGACCAAGCATTTGAATTAGCAAAGGAAAGACTTTAAAATTGTCATATATATGTTCAAGAAATAGAGGAAATATGCTTATAGGAATAAACAAATGATGTATCAATACAGAAATGGAAAACATATAAAAGAACCAAATGGAAATTATAAAAATAAAAATTACAGCATCTGAAATAAAAACTAGATGGAATTAATAGATGATTGTAGGTGTAATAAAAACTGGGAGAGGGCCATCCCCAGTGGCCTAGCGGTTAAGTTTGGCATGCTCCACTTTGGCAGCCCACGTTCAGTTCCCAGGCACGGAGCTACACCGCTTGTCTGTCAGTGGCCATGCTGTGGTGGCAGCTCACATACAAAAAAAGAGGAAGATTGGCAGCGGATATTTGCTCAGGCTGAATCTTCCTCAGCAAAAACACCCTAAAACACTAGGAGAAAATGTGAAAAACTTATTAATGGAAATTATCCAATCTAATGAATAGAAAAAGAATTTAAAACAACAAGTAGAGCTTCAATGACCTGAGGGATAATACAAGCCATTCTAACATATACACAATTATATTCCCAATAAGAAGAAAAAATATTTGAGGAAATAATGGCCAATTATTTCCCCAATTTTGGTAAAGAAAGATAAACTTACGGAGATAAAAAGTCAGCAAACCACTCTTAGTAAAATTACAAAGAAGGCAAATCAAACTCCCCCAAAACAAAAAGAGAAAATCTTGACTCCAGCTAGGAAAAAAGGACATTTTAAGGCGAATAAAATGCATTTTCAGATAAACTAGAAGTGAATTTGTCAGCAGCAGACCTGGCATATAAGAAATGTTAAAGGAAGAAAATCTACAAGAAGGAAAATGGAACACTGAATTGATAAATAAGTAAATATAAACGATTTTTTTCTTCTCATAATTATTTTAAAAGTTGTATGATTTATAAGGAAAAAGTTATCACTGTGTTCTAGAGTTGATTGTGACTACAGATATACAGTCATGCACTGCATCATGACCTTTTGGTCAACAACAGATCACATATTTGAAGGTCTTCCTGTAAGATTAGTTCCATATTGCCTAGGTGTGTAGTAGGCTATACCATCCAGGTTTGTGTAGGTACACTCTAGGATGTTCACACAATGACAAAATAGCCTAACCTAACAATGCATTTCTCAGAATGTATCCCTGTCATTAAGTGATGCATGACCGTATTATATACAACAAAAATACTAACAAGAATGGGGTAAAGGGTAAAAGGATCTATGTTGTTACAAGTTTCTTACATTTTGAGAGAAGTAGTACAATATTAATCTTAAGTAGAATGTGATGAGCTAAAAGTGCATATTGTAATCCCTAGGGCAACCATTAAAAAAGTAATACAAAGAAGCACAGCTCAAAAGTCATTGGAAAAGTAAAAATGTAGTTGTTCTTGTTACATGCCATCAAGTTGGCTCCAACTCCTGGTGACCCCATGAATGAGTGATGTCCACAATGTCCTGTCCTCAACAGCACCAATGAGCTCCTGTAGATTCATGCCTATGGCTTCAGTTATGGAGTCAATCCATCTCATATTTAGTCTTCCTTGTTTCCTGCAGCCTTCTACTTTTGCCAGTATTATTGTCTTTTCCAAAAAATTCTGCATTCTCATGATGTGTCCAAAGTGGCACAACCTCAGTTTTATCATTTTTGCCTCCAGTAAGAGTTCAGGCTTAATTTGCTCTAGGACCCACTTGTAAATGTAATACCAAAACCTAAAAAAAAAAGAAAAGAAATACTTGATTAACCCAAAGAAAGAAGGAAAAGAGGAATAGAGGAAAGACAAACATTGAAAAATGGAATACAAATGGCAACATATCAGGCAGAGGTTGTCATAATGGATGAAAAAACAAAAGCCAGATATATGTTATCTAAAAGAAACTTGAAATATAAGATAAAGTAAGAGGCAGAAAATAGATATATCATGCAACCAGTAAGCATAAGAAAGCTGGAGTGAGTGGCTGTATTAATACAAGCAATTTTTCAAGACAAAGAATAACATAAGAGATAAAGAGGCTGATTCATAAAGAAGACTTGACAATCCTAAATAAGTATGTCCCCAAATAATTGAGCTTCAAATGCATGAAACAAAGCCTGAAAGAATTATAATAAGAAATAAACAAATCTCCAATCCTAGCTGGAGATTTTAACACCAGGCAAAAATGTCAATAAGAATATAGTAAATCTGAACACTTAAAGCCTCCTTGGCCTAATAGACATTTATAGGACGTTACATCCAACAACTCCAGAATGCACACTCTTCAAGTACAGATGGTATGCTCGTCGTGATAGACCATATAATGATCCATACTACGTCTTAATGATCAAGTCAAAATATTGAAATCCTATAGACTATATTCTCTGATCAAAACAAAATTAAATTAGAAATAAAAAGCAAAAGGAAATACAGAAAAGCGAAAAGCTCCCTAAATAACACACTTTTTAAAATAACCCACAAGGCAAAGATGAAATCACAAGAGAAAATCAAATAGACATATTTATATATATATATAAATAGCCAGCCCTGATGGTCTAGTGGTTAAGATTCGGCGCTCTCACCACCAAAGCCCAGGTTCATTTCCCGGTCAAGGAGCCACACTACCCAACTGTTGATTGTCATACTGTGGGGGTTGTGTTGTTGTGATGCTGAAAGCTATGCCACCAGCGTTTCAAATACCAGGAGGGTCTCCCACAATGGACAGGTTTCAGCAGAGCTTCCAGACTAAGACAGACTGGAAGAGGACCTGGCTACCCACTTCTGAAAAAACTAGCCGTGAAAACCCTATGAATAGCAGAGGAGCATTGTCTGATATAGCGCCAGAAGGTGAGAGGACAGGGCAAAAGGACCAGGCAGGGTTCTACTCTGCTCTACACAGGGTTGCTAGGAGTCAGAATTGACTTGATGGCAACAAAATATATATACATACACATACGTACACATCCTGGGGATTAAATATGTATGTCATATATATAAAAATATATGACATATCATGTATAATGTCAAAGGAAATAATGAAAACACATCATAGAAATATTTGTTGGTTGAAGCTAAAGCAGTGATAATTAAAGGGATGCTTATACCTTAAAATGTTTGTATTATAAAATGAAAATATATTTTTTATTCAATGTTTCTGAGTTACCACGAATTAAGCTAGAAAATATGAGAAAACTAAACACAAACTAAATAGGAGAAAGGAGCAGAAATCAACAATACAGATAATGGAGAAAACAAAGGCAAAAATTGGTTCTTTTAAAAAAATTGATAACGCTGACAAATTACTAGCAAAGTTGATCAACAAAAAAAGGAGAGAAAATAAAAATTATCAATCTTAAGAATAAAAAGTTGGCTATTACCAGAGACCCTATAGATATTAAAGAATAATGAAGGAACATTATTAAGAGCTTTATGCCAACAAATTCATCTTGTGTCAAATTCCTTTAAAAATAAAACTTACCAAAAGATTAAACATAGGCTTTGCATGTGCTATATCTATTAAAGACAGAAATTAAATTTCTATCAAGAACACTCCTATTCATAAATTTGCTGGCCTAGATGATTTTACAGGAAATTAAATCAATGATTTAAGGAACAAATAAAACAAATATTATGCAAAATGTTCCTTTCAAAAAGTCTTCCTGACTCATTTTATGAGGGCTGCATAACCCTAATACCAAATCGTGATAAAGACATTACAAGACAAAAAAGTTGCAGACTTTCATGAATATAAAATCTCTCTCATGAATATAAATGGAAAAAACTCCTTAACTTATCATCAGATAGAATCCAATACCATGTAAAAAATATAATACACTGTCATCAGAAAGGTAAGTTTGTTTTAACATTCAAAAATCAATTTAATTCACCATTTTAGTAGAAATAAGACAAAACCTATGATCTCAAAAGATGCTCAAAAGCTTTTGACCAAATTCAAAAACCATTCACGATGAGAATTCTCAGAAAACTAAAGATAGAAGGTAAATTCTTCAAACTAATCAAGGGAATTTTTGAAACTTCTACAGAGATTATCATACTTGATAATGAAATATTTAATGTGACCTCCCTCAGATCAGGGACCATAACACATGCCACTCTCACCACTTTTATTCCATATTTTTCTGAAAGCTTTAGGCATTGCAATAAAAAGAAACAAAGGACATCAAAAATTAGAAAGGAGAATTAGTAAAACTTTTCATTTATAGATGACTTGATTGTTTTTATAAAAAATTCTAAGGGAAACACAAAGAAATAACTTAAAGTAATAAATAAAATAAAAAATGTGTTAAAATAAAAGAAAATGTGTTCAGCAAGAACACAGGCTACAAGGTTAATACACAAGAATTAACTGTATATTTGCATACTAGCATCAAATAATTGAAAATGAAATTAATAAAGTGATTACATTTACAATAGTGGCAACATAACAATAGGAATAAATTTCACAAAAGACATGCAAAACATCTGCGTTGAATACCGCAAAAATTTGCTGTGATAAATTTAAAAAGATCTAAGGAAATGGAGATATATATATAATGTTTATAGACTGGAAGACTCAATATGTAATGATGTCAATGTCAATTCTCACCAAATTGATATTATGTTCAATGCAATCCCAATCAAAACTGAAGCAGGGCTTTTTCTTTTAGAAATTAGCAAGCTAATTTAAAAATTTTATAGAAGTTCAAAGTACTTATACTATTCCAAACCATTTTGAAAATGTTGGCTGACTTATGCTCCTGACTTGCTGTGAAGCCACAATAGTCAAACAATGCGATAACTGGCATGAGCATCAACAAATGCCCCAACGGAACAGAAGGGAGAGTCCGAAAGTAAACCTGCACTTATACAATCAGCTGATTCCTAACAAAAGCATCAAAGTCACAATCCAATGAGGAAAGAAAAGTCTTTTCAACAAATTGTGTCAGTACAACTGGACAGTCATGTAGAAAATGATAAATCTCGACACCCTAACTCACAGTATACAAAGATTAATTTGAGATGATTCGTAGATCCAAACATAAATGCTAAAACTCTAAAACTTTTAGAAGAAAATATACGAAAATGTTTTTTGTGACACAGAAAGCAATAACTGTGAGAAAATATTGATAAATTAGATGTCATCAAAACATAAAACTCCTGTTCATCAAAGGATACTGTAAGAAAGTGAAAAATCAAACCACAGAGTTGGAAGATACATTTACAATACATATATTTGATAAAGGTGACAAAATACTGGAGTCCAGAATATACAGAGAGCTCCTATAACTCAATCATAAAAATACAAACAACGCAATAAAAAGAACAAGCCAAAAAATTTAAGAAACTCTTCAGAAAAGAAGCTATACAGATGGCCAAAAACACACATGAAAAAGTTCCCAAAATAATTAGTCATCAGGGAACTGAAAATTAAGACCACAATGAGAATCCACTACACACCCCCCAGAATGGGTGAAACTAAAAAGAATAACAGCAGCAAATATGATGAACAGGAAGAGAAACCAGACCCTTCATGTGTGTTGGTAGGGATGTAAAATGTTACCGTTGAAAAGAGTCTGTTAGATTCTTATAAAACGAAACCTACACTTACCTTATGATCTATTCCCAAATTATTCACCCAAGAGAAAGAAAACGTATGTCAAAAAAAAAAAAAAACTTATGCAAGAATGACCATAGCAACTTTACTAATAATAGCCACAATTTGTGAATAAGTTAGGCATCCATCAATAGGAGAATGGATAAACTACATATATTTATGCAAAGGAATATTACCCTGCAGCTAAAAATGCAAAAAACTATGGATACATGTAACTGTATAGGTGAATCTCAAAAGCATCCACTGAGTCAAAGAAGCCTTACACCAAAAGTCCATATTGTATGATTCCTCATATGACGTTCCAGAACGGGCAAACTAATCTATGGTGGCTGCTTCAGGGGTTGAGGGCAGTGTTTGAGAAAGGGTATGAGGAAACTTTCTGGGTTGATGGAAATGTTCTATATCTAAACAGATGTTTGTGTTTTAAAGGTGTATGCATTTGTCAAAACTCAGCTTATTGTCACTTAAGGTTTGTGCTTTTGATTGTATATTTATTTTACTCCAAAAGAAAAAACTGTGAACAAATGCTATACTAAGTAATAGGGGCAAGTCTCCTGATGGCAATTTTCTTTGAAATACATCCAAAAAGAAGATGGACTAATGGATGGTTAGAGGAATGGAGAGATGAATAGACATGATATAGGACAAACAAAGTAAAATATTGATGGTGGAATTTGTGTGGTGGTTATATTGGTGTTCACCATAAAATTTTTTCAAATTTTCTGTATTTTAGCACATTTCTATAGTAAAATGTCAAGAAAGAAAGTACTCATGCATCTGTATACTTAAAATGTGTGCATTTCACTGTATATTTATCTTCATTGCAATGAGACTCCACACCACTTATTCCTTGCACATTTGACTCTGCATCTTTATACTCCTTTGTATGTCTTTCTTCTCTCTTTTTCCTTTCCTCCTTTCCTCTCTTCGCCTCCTCTTCCTTCCTACACTTTCTTCTCTCTCTCTCCATTCTCTCTCTTACCACTTTTTCTCCTCTATGTCACACCATCACACCACCCTCTCTCTTTAACTCCCCACCCACTCACATCCTCAAGTGAAAAATGGGACGGGGGGCATGATCCACAAATACATTTGTCAAGTATCTTCTTTGTGATGAAAACCATGGAAAATGAATGGCCATTCTTCTTAATAAATGAACAATCTAACTGTTAAACATATATAGATAGATAGATAGAAACATACAATTAATTTTAAATTAAAAGAATAAATCCATCAGCTGGCCCACAGACCACATTCTGAGTTCTGCTGGTTCAGTGGGCAGATGCTGTTGAGATTTCTTTCTTTATTAACTGATAAATCTTACTTCGCTAGAACAAGGACCAACACATTATAGTAAGTACTCAGTAAATATTTTTTAACCTGCACGAGTGGCAATGTACATACGTGTGTGTGTGTGCACACGTGCGTATATGTGTATCTACATGCAGACTGTTAAACTAGTTAAGCAAGGAGGCCATTAGAGCGAGGTGGCTCTAATGCTATGGTGGCTGATGTAAGAAAACAAAAATCTAAGCCTGTAAATACCTCGAAGTTATGAAATCAAAACACTAAGGATAACCAATCACAAACAGCCAACCAGGCTTTAACTTCTAATTAATCGACTAATTTTCTTTCTTTGCTTCCCCACTTTCTCTAGATGTCGTTCCTGTGGCTCCTGTCTGCCCAACACTCCTAACCACTTCCAGTTTGGTGCTGCCCAACTGGAAAGGATTTTTGCTCAAATAAACTCTTAAAATTTTTAATATGCTTCAGTTTATCTTTTAACAGATTATATATATGTATATATGCATACGTAGAGATAGAAAGAAAGAGAGAGGGAAAAGAGAGAGAGGAAGTGAGAGAATGTGTGGAGAGGGAGAGGAGAAGGGGGAGAGGGAGGGGGGAAAGAGAGGGGCTGGAGGCCCCCCAAATAATTTTCTTCATGACTTTGCCCCAAGTCAGCTCTATCATTAACAAGTAAACAACGTTGGAAAGGATAAAAATCATTCTACCCACAGCCCTGAGTATGAGGCCGAGCCTACAATTGTGGAGGGCTCTACTCCCCTCAATGACTCTATACCCTCCCCTCCTACTTTGAAAGATTTGCTCACTGTAAACGAGGTTGTGTTATGACTTTTGTGGGCCCTGGGCACCTTTGCCTTCCTCCATAAAACATATTAAAAGTTATATTTTAAGACCATGTTGGTATAAAGACAAATATATTCCTGACTGGATTTATTATTATATGCTTATTATTTTAATTTTTTCTTCAGATTGAAAAGATATTAAAATTTCTTTCACTTTCATGGGCCACTGTAAGTATCATGGGCCCTAGGCACTGTTCCTTCTCTGCTCTATGGATAAATTGGCCTTGACTGTAAGTGTTCCCTTTAGAAGCTGTTTTGCCTTTTAAGATTTTCCTTCCCCTCCTCAACTTCCCAACCACCTCAAGTCATCTTTTCAGTGGTGACAATGTGTACTTTGGGCTCTACACCAGATTCCAAACTTTTTTTTTCATAATTTCCTAAGAAATTTTCCTTTCTTCAGCAGGCAACCGTTTAATTTCTCTCTCTGAGAGTAGAGAAGTCAGCCTGTTATACATTTTTCGTCTTCTCAAGCAAAGCCTGGCTTGATCAGAGAGCTTCTATTGAGTTGAGAGAGTGCAGTTTAATATGCTCTGGGCTTTTGAATGAGAGCAGTGCTAATATGCTCCTCATACTGTTATCTAATACAAATGAAAAGCCTGTTCTTTCTCCTGCAGTCCTGAAATGAATTTAAAAATAAATATGAGTAGTAATCTTTTCTTACATTAAAAAAGGCACATCAGGGAGTCTAGTAATTTTGGAAAATATTAACTCGTATTACCTTTTTCTAGTTGTAAGACCAAAGAACATGGAAGATGATCATTATTCCAGGAGAAGCATAGACTAAAACCGTTCAGTAATACATACCTATTTTGAGAACCTATATGTGCTGTGCTCTGTCCCGGCTACTAGGGATATATAAAATGTAAGTAAAGCATAATTTCTGCCCTTGAGGAACTTGAATTCTTCATGAAGAAATAATTATAACATAAGTAATATCAATAAAATTTGTTAATTTCTATGATAGGAAACACATAGGGAATGAGTATCATGTAAGCAAAGAATGCTTCAGGGATTATTCCCAACTATCTTTTTACTTCCTATGAGGATTATCATATATCCATATCCACAGCAATGTAACTTGAGTTACATATCTGTAGGTAGAGTATATTTCCCTATCAAGCTTGGCTCTCTGACTTGCCAGGGCCAATGGAATATGCGCAGAAGTGATATTGTGCCAATCACAGGCAGAAGCTTTAAAATGAACTGCTCATTTTGGCTTGGTCTCCTGCAGTTCTTCCCTTTGCAACACAAATTGCACATCCTAGACAGGGATAAGTCCTTCTTCCTGGATCTGAGAATGAGAATATATGTGCATCCAAACACAGCGTAACCAGACAGAGCTTCCCAAAAACTGCTCTACATACCCCTGAGCAAGAAACAAATGCTTGCTGTTGTAAGCTATTGAGTTTTATTATTATTATTATCGTAGCAAAGGCTGACAATACAAATAAGTTTGGTCATCATAGTTTATCACAGATTTTGTATATGACCATCCATACATTTGAATCTTAGAAGCAGAAAATGTACTACTTGACTGGCATTAACACAGTTTACTCAGAAAGAACAAAAAAACCATAATGGTTACCATAGTTCTTTGAAAAGATCTAGAAGATCATATCATAAAAATACATGAATAAAATCTGACTTCGTGAACTTCTTGTGAAGTTTGTACACTCATTCTTTTCTGATGGGATTGTAATTGGCCCCAAGTCCTCAGGAAACTAATTACATGAACTGTAAAAATGTTTCTGTTTTGACACAACAACACCATTCCTGAAAATATGTTTTAAGGAAAAATTTTTTTTAATGAGAAAAAACGTCTCATTGAAGGGTTTCTTCCCCAAAATTATACATAATGGTAGAAAATTATAAAATCATGCACAACTATACAGAGTAATATGGATATATTAGGTAAATTATGACAAACTAGTTTTATGGAATGTTATGAAAGATTGAAGTACTTAGGAACACCATATAGGAACGGGGCAAAGGATTATGAAATAATGTTAATTGAAAAGAACAGACTAAGTTGGAATATGCAACATAATTATCACTACATAAAACATGTAAGTGTATGGACTAAAATGAAGAAGATGGGAAGACGTCCTTGTTATTCCATCACCCTAATCCAACTAATTTCAATGCTTTCTTTGTCTGAGATTGGACTAAAAAGGACAAAACCAGCCTACGACAGCAAAGAGGCAACACTCTTATGCCTGCAGTCTTCCTACAATCATTTTTGGTCTCTCATTGCCACAAAATTCTCTAAAGTTTTGGTGGCAAATCCATGTCTAATCTACAAAATTATCTTTGCTCATTCTAATCAGAAGCCTAGTCCAGAGTATTTTTGAACAACTGGAATATATATTTTAAAAGATGGAGAATCAAACTAGAAAATGATGACATATTAGACACAATTGAAGCAATTA
Source organism: Equus quagga (assembly GCF_021613505.1). NCBI lineage: Eukaryota > Metazoa > Chordata > Mammalia > Perissodactyla > Equidae > Equus > Equus quagga. The sequence goes on along the minus strand of NC_060280.1, from coordinate 51,442,107 downwards.
AGAATATTTAGCCTGAAGAAGAGGATATTTAAGAAGGCAGAAGATTTTCCTTTCAGTACATGGAGATTTTAATTATTCTATGTGGAAGAACAGACCCAAATGTGAACAATGAGTAGAAATTAGAAGAAACAATCAAACTCACAAAAGGGAAAGGCTGAGGAACCGTTCCAGATTGAAATAAAACTCAGGGAAATGCAATGTTTTCTCCTGAAATGGATCCTGAACCAGCAAAAAAAAAAAAAAAAAGGCTATTGATACAAGTAGCAAAATTTCAGTGAGGTCTGTGGATTAGACGGTATTGTTGCATCAGTGGTTATTTCTTTTTGGACAGTTGTATGATGGCAATGTTGGAGAGGGCCCTTGTTCTTGGGAAGTACACACTGAATAATTCATGAGTGATGGCACAACATGTCTGAAACTTGTTTCCAAATGGTTCTGAAAATGGTTAATAAGATAGAGAGATGATAGCGAGAGAACAAATGCAGAAAAATGTTAAAAATTCAGGAAACCTTGGTGAAAGACACACAGATCTTGCAACTTTCATATAATTTTGAAATTATTTTAACATACATATATAAAAAATTAAACTGCAGAAAGACTCAAGAAAAATTCAATATGAGAAGCTAAACTTAAGTTCTCCCAGTTTGATAGGTGCCCCTTGCCTCTGACAGGAATAAATCAAACCTTCTCTAAAGAATAGAATCTTCATCCAGTCTCCTCAAGATCCCTAAAGATCAAGTTCACCTGATTAATTTACCAGGTACACAAATAACTAATTTATCGAGAAAGAGTTGCCAGAAATAGCATAAAACAAATTTAGAACTCTCAAGATTTTAGACATTGCGATATTCAGATGAAGAATATAAAATGAGTATATTTAATACGTTTAGAGAAATAAAACCTAGAATCCAAAACAATGAGCAAGAAATAATATGCTATCAAAGATACCCAGGCATATTTAACAATGTACCAAGAGATCCTCCAGAAACAAAAATATAATTATTGGAATTTAAAACTCAGTTGTTTGTAGGATAACTAATAAAACTTAATTAACTGCAAAATAGATCTAAAACTCAGTTACTCAGAATGTAGCCCAAAGATACAAAAATATAAAAGAATATGAAAGAGTGGTAAGCAACCTAAAAGATAGAATAAGTTCTAACACATATACAATTGCAATTCCAGAAAAGACAAAAACAAAGAATGGGAAAAAGGCAATACTGGAAAAGATAATGGCTGAGATTAAATCCACTGGCAAAAAACTGATCAAGAAGGATAAATATAAAGGAAACCATACCTAGATATACCAAAATCAAATTTCAGGGCAATGAAGAGAAGATCATAAACGCATGCAGAGAGAAAATACAAACTTCTAAAAATAATACTTAGACCACCTTTCTCAATAACAATGACAGAAGCCAAAAATAAGAGAATAATATCTTTAAAGTGCTTAGAGAGAATAAATATTACCTATTTATTAACTACTAATAGTAAATATTAGAAGTGTGCAATTTACTAGATTCCACCACTAGGAATGTCACTTCTTGTGGTAGAAACCAAGACACAGTGCCCAGAACCCTGTTGGAAGAAGTACTTTCTGTTTAGCTGCAGAGATTGGGTCATCAGACAACTTACCAGCTGTCAGGGCCAGGATTAGATTGAGGTAAATCAGGCAGGTGGGGGCACTTGCCTCTGGTGCAAAATTTAAGGGGTCACCAAAAACTCAGTAATCACGACAAATCATTTTTTAATGAAATACTTTAAAAATCAAAATTAATGAATAAAATCCATTATAAGAAACTATAAAATTTTCAATAAAGATTGGCTATCAGTTCCTTTGGGGTCAGCCTCAGCCACAGAAGGCCCCTTTGCCCAAGGTGACGATCTTCCTGGGGCAGCCAGCATCTGGTGACTGAATGAGGTTGGGTTATAAAGGCCTGTCATTGAATCCCAAACCATAATACTGAGTGAAAAAAGCAAGCTGCAGAAAAACACAAACAGAATGATACAAATTATTTAAAATTTTAAAAATAAATAAATAATAGGCATACAAACATATACACTAAAGTTATAACAAAATGTATGCGTATAACACAAAATTCAAAACAGTGATCAGCCTTCAGTATTAGAAAAAGGACATGATTTGGAGTGGGAGACCCACAGGGGGCTTAAAAGATATTGATGTTTCTTGAGTTGAGAAGTACGTTTGTTTTAGGGTTCTTTAAATCTTTAAATATATAAATATTTTTAATGGATATAGATTCATTAAACTAAGATAGATAAGCATTATGAATGACTTCATAACTAAACGTCTAGAATGCTATGCATGATACAATCTTATTTAGATGAAAATATTTTATATGTGTAATACTAGGAAAAAATGCATGCACGAACAAATATACACAAAAAATCTGTCCTTGTTCTTTGAGCGTTTTACGGCATCTTGCTTCCCAATTTTAAATAAGCGTCATAGCATGTTTTAATGATTATTGCTTTTAATAATGGTGAATATGCTAGTATGTCTCTATAATTCTATAACCTAAAGTTATACTTCTATTGGTTAGACATAACTTGAGAAATATTTAATCAAAACCCTAAGTCCATATAGAAACTGCAGAAAAACACATTCCCTTTGTTTCCAAAGTCGTGAAGTTAAAGGTCAAAAGCTTAACATTGTCAAATAGTTTATGTGCATCAAATAGATGAGTGAAGAAAGCTAAAACATCATTCCTTTCTCTCCAACCAGTAAATGTGCTTTTGGCATAATAAGCTTCTAATCTCTATAGTGTACAAGACAATTGATTAGATACTTCTCAAGTCATACCAGCTTTTTGATTCACTCCCATTTATACATCTTGACCTGAAGTGTGGTAACTAAAGTGGATCTTGACAGTCAATTAAGCCCAAATTAAACATGACAGAGTGAATTTAAGAAGAAAACATTTCTTAGGCGTTACTATTACATAAGATTGTAGTGTTCCTTTTATTGTACTTAAACCGAGTTATGCAGGCAAGACAGCTTCTCAGACCCACTCCACGCACAGGCTTCTGTGAACATCTCAGGGAAGGAGAGGTGGGTTGGCATGGGCCAGGTGTCATTTTTATAGCTAAAGTAGGTATTATGAGTGCTGCTTATATGACATTGAAGCAATCGGTCAGGCTAGTCAACTCTGGAAAAAAGTCTCAGGTTAATGTCATTATGACCCAGTCAGCACCAGATCAATGCAAAAATACTGTAGAAAAGGCCAACACGGAAAACTCAGCAATGGCCACAGCTTTAATTAAGGATCCTCTAGTTTCTCTTTCTGGCACCTGTTTTATAGCTGGTGTTGTCTCTTTGTCAAGGCTAAGATCCTGAGTGCCATTATGCTCTCTCTCCACTCCTCCCACCATCCAAACCTTTTTTCAGACAGTTGTTCCTATGGAAAGAATCAGAGAAGTAAAGTCACACTGATATATGTGATTAAACCAATGTGTTATTTCTAATAAAAGAGTCTTTCTAGCACAAGTTTTAACACATTACATAAGAATCTATCTTGAGACTTTGTTTATTCTGTTTCAGTCCAGTAGAGGGTAAGCTTCAGAAGAGCAGAGAGCTTGTTGGTCTAATTCATTGCTACATCTCCAGCAAGCTTAAGATATAACACTACATAACTCACTCGTTAAAAGTACTCAGTGGGGGCCGGCCTGTGGCTGAGTGGTTGGGTTCACGCATCCCGCTTTGGCAGCCAGGGGTTTCACTGGTTCCAATCCTGAGTGTGGACATGGCACCGCTCATCCGGCCATGCTGAGGTGGTGTCCTACATGCCAGAGCTGGAAGGACCCACAACTGAAAATACACAACTATGTACCGGGGGCTTTGGGGAGAAAAAGGAAAAGTAAAATCTTTAAAAAAAAAAAAAGGTACTCAGTAATTGTTCCTGATGCTGATGGAGATAAAGCCATCAGTGCACTTTATAAAAGCCAGCTTAACAAGGTAGCTGTCATCCAGGAAAATGAACAATCACCCATCTTTGTCTGCACACCCACCATCCTGCGATTCTTCTCTCCTAACTGTTCATATCTCTTCTCTCCAGATTCTCATTAGCTAAAGAGTGTCAGCTTCTTGTCTGAACCAATAAAACAGAGCCAAAACCTTTCCAGCTTGTGATCTCATTTATTTCATTACATTTGTAACTCTGATTTGATTAATTTCTTCTATATGTGGGCAGAGCTTTATTTTATGGAACATATCAGTATAGTACATTAGGACATTTAGAGATTTAAAAATTGGGCCGGCCCCATGCCCGTGGCCGAGTGGTTAAGTTCACACACTCTGCTTCGGCAGCCCAGGGTTTCACCAGTTCAGCTCCTGGGTGTGGACACAACACAGCTCATCAGGCCATGCTGAGGGGGTGTCCCACACAGCACAACCAGAAGGACAAAAACTACAGTATACAACTATGTACTGGAGGGCTTTGGGGAAAAAAAGAAGGGGAAAAAAAAGATTGGCAACAGATGTTAGTTCACATGCCAATCTTAAAAAAAAAAAAATTGCCAAGGCAGAGCAGACTCAAGATAGATATGGGAATCTACTGAGAAGTGCTGGCAGTTTTCACTATTTTTCATAAATTTAACACTATTGTCCAGAGTTAGAATATTTGGAATACTGAATCTACCATTTAACATTAAGGAATGCAAGTGATCTCATCAAAATCTTGAAATGCTAGCTTAACTGAAATTTTAAGCATTATTTTGAGAACATGTTCCTATTGATTAAAAAAAAATCTACAGTTTCTCATTTTCCTTTCATTTTGAATGCAACCTATTTTCTCTTTTATTTATTTATTATTACTTTTTGTTGAAGTAACATTGGTTTATAATATTATAGAAATTACAGGTGTACGTGATTATATTTCAACTTCTGTATAGACTGCATTGTGTTCACCACCAAAATTCTAGTTGTCATATGTCACCATATACATGTGCTTTTTTACCACGTTTGCCCTCCCCCACCCCCTTCCCTTCTGGTAACTACCAATCAGTTTTCTGTATCTATATGTGTGTTTATCGCCCATCTGACTGAAATCATATGATAATTGACTTTCTCCATCTTATTTCACTTAGCATAATACCCTCAAGGTCCATCTATGTTGTCACAACTGGCAATTTCATCTTTTTTATGGCTGAGTAGTATTCCATTGTGTGTGTGTGCATGCATATACATATATATATATGTATATACCACACCTTCTTTATCCATTCATCCATTGATGGGCACTGGGATTGCTTCCAAGTTTTGCTATTGTCAGTAACGCTGCAATGAACACAGGGGAGGATACATCTTTTCAAATTAGTGTTTTTGTGTTTTTTGGATAAACACCCAAAAGTGGAATATGGTATTTCTATTTTTAATTTTTTGAAGAATCTCTATAGTGGCTACACAAATGTACATTGCAAATTTACATTTACACAGCAGTGTACAATGGTTTCCTTTTCTCCACATCCTCTCCAAAACTTATTTCTTGGCTTTTTAATAATAGCCATTCTGAAGGGCATGAGATGATATTTCATTGTAGTTTTGATTTGCGTTTCCCTAATAATTAGTAATGTTGAACATTTCATGTGCCTGTTGGCCATCTGTATATCTTCTTTGGAAAAATGTCTGTTCGAGTCCTCTGCCCATGTTCTGATTGGGATTTTTGTTGAGTTGTATGAGTTCTTTATATATTTTGGGTATTAACCTATTATCAGATATATGATTTGCAAATATCTTCTCCCAATTGGTAGGCTGTCTTTTCATTTTGTTCATGGTTTTCTTTGCCATGCAGAAGCTTTTTAGTTTGATGCAGTCCCCATTTGTCTACTTTTTCTTTTGTTCCCCTTGCCTGAGGATACATGATATTTAAAAAGATACTGCTAAAATTGATCTCAAAAAGCATTCTGCCTATCTTTTCTTCTAGGAGTTTTATGGTTTCAGGTCTTACATTCAAGTCATTAATCCATTTTGAGTTGATTTTTCTGTATGGTGTAAGACAAGGGTCTACTTTCATTCTTTTGCATGTGGCTGTCCAGTTTTCCCAACACCATTTATCAAAGAGACTTTCTTCTCTCCATTGTATGTTCTTGGGCTCTTTATAAAAAATTAGCTGTTCATAGATGTGTGGGTTTATTTCTGGGCTCTCAATTCTGTTACATTGATCTGAGTGTCTATTTATCTGCCAGCACCATGCTATTTTGATTAGTATAGCTTTGTAGTATTGTTTGAAATCAGGGAGTGTGATACCTCCATCTTTGTTCTTCTTTCTCAGGAATGCTTTGGCTATTCGGGGTCTTTGTTGTTCCATATAAATTTTAGGATACTTTATTCTATTTCCATGAAAAAAGTCATTTGGATTCTGATTTGGAGTCCATTGAAGCTGTAGGTTTATCTAGGTAACGTGGACAACTTATCTAGGTTTATTCTTCCAATCCATGAACACAAAATATATTTCCATTTATTTATGTGTTCTTCAATTTTTTTCAACCATACCTTATTATTTTCAGTGTACAGGTCTTTCACCTCCTTGGTTATATTTATTCTAACCAATAAAATACCTAGGTATTTTATTCTTTTTGTTGCAATTGTAAATGGGATTCTTGACTTCTCTTTCTGCTAATTTATTGTTAGTGTATAGAAACATAACTGATTTTTGTATGTTGACTTTGTATCTTGCACCTTTACTGTATTCATTAATTATTTCCAATAGTTTTTTGGTGGATTCTTTAGGCTTTTCTATACATACAATCATGTCATCCACAAATAGTGACAGTTTTACTTCTTCCTTTCCAACCTGGATATCTTTTATTTCTTTTTCTTGCCTAATTGCTCTGGCTAGGACTTCCAATACCATCTTGGATAAGAGTGGTGAGAGTGGGTACCCTTGTCTTGTTCCTGTTCTTAGAGGGATAGCTTTCAGTTTTTCACCATTGAGTATGATGTCAGCTGTGAGTCTGTCATATATGGCCTTTGTTATGTTGAGGTACTTTCCTTCTACACCATTTTATTGAAAGGTTTTATCATAAATGGATGTTGAATTTTGTCAAATGCTTTCTCTGCATCTAGTGAGATGATCATGTGATTTTCATTCTTCACTTTGTTAATGTGGTGTATCACATCAATTGATTTGTAGATGTTGAATCATCCCTGAATCCCTGGAATAAATCCCACTTGATTGTGGTGTATGATCCTTTTAAAGCATCGTTTTATTCAATTTGCTAATTTTTCACTGAGAATTTTTATATCTCTGTTCATTAGCGAATATTGGCCTATAATTTTCCTTCTTTGTGCTGTCCTTGCCTGGTTTTAGTATTAGGGTAATGTTGGCCTCATAGAATGAGTTAGGAAGCATTCCATCTTCTTCAATTCTTTGGATTAGTTTGAGGAGGATAGGTATTAAATCTTCTTTGAATGTTTGGTAGATTTCACTAGAGAAGCAGTCTGGTCCTAGATTTTTTGTTTTTTCGAAGGTTTTTGATTACTGTTTCAATCTCTTTACTAGTGATTGATCTATTCAGATTCTATATTTCTTCTTGATTTAGTTTTGGGAGGTTGTATGATTCTAAGAATTTATCCATTTCTTCTAGGTTATCCAATTTGTTGGCATTTAGCTTTTCATAGTATTTTCTCATAATCCTTTTTATTTCTGTGGCATCTATCATAATTTCTCCTCTTTCATTTTTTATTTTATTTATTTGAGCCTTCTCTCTTTTTTTCTTAGTGAGTCTAGCTAAGGGTTTGTCAATTGTGTTTATCTTTTCAAAGAACAAGCTCTTAGTTTCATTGATCTTTTCTATTGTCTTTTTAGTCTTTATTTTGTTTATCTCTGCTATGATTTTTATTTCCCTCCTTCTACTGACTTTGGGCTTTGTTCCTTCTTTAGTTTTTTTAGGTATAGTGTTATATTGTTTATTTGAGATTTTTTTCTTGTTTCTGGAGGTAGGCCTGTATTGCTATGAAGTTCTCTCTTAGTACCACTTTTGCTGCATCCCATAGATTTGGGTATGTTGTGTTCTGATTTTCAATTGTCTCCAGGTATTTTTTGATTTCTCCTTTGATTTATTCATTTATCTAATAGTTGTTCAGTATCATGTTGTTTAGTCTCCACACATTTGTGACTTTTCCAGCTTTCTTCTTGTGGTTGATTTCTAGTCTAATACCACTGTGGTTGGAAAAGATGTCTGATATGATTTAAATCTTAAATTTATTGAGACTTGTTTTGTTTCCCAACATCCCAAGTTCATCTGGTCTAAGGCTTCATTTAAGGCCAATGTTTCCTTGTTGACTCTTTCTGGATGATTTATCCATTGATGTAAGTGGGGTATTAAAGTTCTCTATATTATCATGTTACCGTCGATTTCTCCCTCTAGGTCTGTTGCTTTATATACTTTGGTGCTCCTGTGTTAGATGCATATATATTAATAAATGTTATGTCTACATGGTGGATGTACCCTTATCATTATATAATACCCATCTTTGTCTCTTGTTATCTTTTTTGGCTTGAAGTCTATTTTGTCTGAAATAAGTATGGCTATACCTGCTTTCTTTTGGTTGCCCTCTGTTTGGAGTGTCATCCTCCATCTCCTCATTTTGAGCCTATGTTTGTCTTTAGAGCTGTGATGGGTCTCCTAGTGGCAGTATATTTTTGGGTTTTATGTTTTATCTTATTTTATTTTTATTTTTTTTTGAGGAAGATCAGCCATGAGCTAACATCTGCTGCCAATCCTCCGCTTTTTTGCTGAGGAAGATTGGCCCTGAGCTAACATCCTTGCCCGTCTTCCTCTATTTTATACATGGGACACCTGCCACAGCATAGGTTGATAAGCAGTGTTAGGACCATGTCTGGGATCCAAACTGGTGAACCCTGGACCACTGAAGCAGAACGCACAAACTTAACTACTACACCATTGGTCCGGCCCCTTTGGGCTTTATTTTTTAATCCATCAAGCCACTCTATGTCTCTTGATTGGTGAAGTCTATCCATTTACATTTAGGATGATTATTGATATATGAGGACTTAATATTGCCATTTTCTTTTGTTTTCTGATTGTTTTATATTTCCATTATTTCTTTTTCCTTGTGATTCTGTCTGCTTTACTGTGATGTGTGTCTCAGTTTCTTCTTTTTTATGTTTTGTGGCTCTGCTCTGAATTTTTTGTGTGTGGTTACCATGAGGTTTGTATAAAAGATCTCATAGAAGAGATAGTGCTTTTTTTTGCTGAGATCCATCTTACTTCCATTAGCCTATACAGGTTCCATCCTTTTCCTCTTCCCCATCTATGTTTTTGTTGTCACAAATTATTCCTTGTTATATTGTGAGTTCATTACCGAATTGAAGTGGTTATAGTCATTTTTAATGATTTCTTTCCCTTTAGCCTTTATGTTATAATTAAGCGTTTACTAACCTATTTTGGTATAGAGTTACAATTTTTTGATTCTATCTGTCGATTTGTCAGACAGATGACCTTGCTTAAAGCTTTGTATACCTTTGCTTTTTGTTTCAGGTAGGATAGTTATTTTCAAGATTTTTTAAGGAAGATCTCATAGCAATGAACTTCCCCAGCCCTTGTTTGTCTAGGAAAGCCTTTATTTCTCCTTCATATTTGAAAGATAACTTTGCTGTATAGAGTATTCTTGGCTGACAGTTTTATCTTTCAATATTCTGAATATTTCATTCCACTCTCTCCTGGCCTGTAGAGTTTCTGCTGAGAAATCTGCTCACAACCTAATGTGGTTCCTCTGTAGATTAGTATTTTTTCTCTCTGGCTACCCTTACTATCATTCTTTGTCATTGACTTTTGACAGTTTTAATATAATGTGCCTTGGAGAAGGTCTTTTTGTGTTGAGATAATTAGGTGTTCTATTAGCTTCAGGTACTTGTATATCCAGTTCCTCCCCCAGGTTTGGGAAGTTTTTAGCTATTATTTCTTTAAATAAGCTCTCTCCTCCCTTCTTCCTCTCTTCTCCTGAAATACCCATTATCCTTATGTGTCTTTTCCTAATTGAGTCACATCTTGTAGAATTTCTCTATTTTTAAAAAATCTTACTTTTCTCTCTTCTTCCACCCAAATCATTTCTAGATTTCTATCTTTGAACTCACTAATTCTCTCTTCTATATAGTTTACTCCATTTCCAATGCTTTCTACTTAATTCTTCATTTCATTTATTGTGTTCTTCAGCTCCAGAATTTCTGTTAGGTTCTTTTTTTAGAGTTTCAGTCTCTTTGGTGATGTACTCCTTCTGTTCATTAATTTTTTTCCTGAGCTCATTGAACTGTCTTTCTGAGTTTTCGTGTAACTCATTGAGTTTCTTCAGGACAGTTATTTTGAATTCTCTGTCGGTTAGATCACAATCTTCCATGACTTCAAGTTTGGTTTCTGAAGAACTGTCATTTTCTTTTTGGTGATACTGTTTTATTGTATTTTTTCACGGTGCTTGATGAGTTCTTCCTCTGCTAGCATATTTGTGGTAGCATCTTTCTTTTGGGTAAGGCTTTCTTTACTTTGATTCTGAGCTGCTTCTGGTTCTACTTGAGAGCCTGCATTTTCCACCCTCTGCTGTCTCTGCTAGAGGTGTTGTTAGTGCCTTCATTGTGCTATTTGTGCCTTGAGGTTGCTGGTGCTTTGCTGCTTACAATGTCGCTGCAGTTGCGGGTGTCACTTCTATGGTCACTGGGTTAGTGAGCACCTCTGCTGCCTCTGGGATTGCCTGGGTCATTGTTCCCCCACTGTGGTGTGGGGAGGGAGCTAGAGGTAGTGAGTAAGGAGGAGACTCAGAAAAGATGAGGCCAGAGATCCATTCAGGAGCCAGAACATATTGTACCTTGTAGGTTGGAGCTTTTATCATTTTGTACCTCATAGAGTGTGGATTTTATTCCAATATAATGGAAAATCGAAGGAAGGGATTAAAATGGCCTAATCTGATTTACATTTTTAAGAAAGATCTTTCCTTGCCCCCTGTGAGTTGAATAGATTATAGGGAGACAGGACTAAAAGCAAGAAAATCAGTTATGAGACTGACAAGGTAGCTCAAGTGAGAGATGGTGTCTTGGAGTAGGATATAGTAGAGACGGAGAGAAATCAATGGATTCAAGATAAATCCTGGGAGTAGTACAATAATACTTGATGATAGGTTGGATATTTTGAAGTAAGAATAAAAGAAGAATCAATAATGATGATAATATGACAAGAGGAATGCAGATTTGGGGCTTGAGTAGCTGGATAGACAGCAGTGCTATTTACTCAAATGGTAAGGATTTCAACAGTGGTAGGTTTGGAGTGTGGTGGCAATCAAGAGTTTTATATTGGCTATGATAAGTTTGAGATGCCTATTAGCATCAGATTTCATCAAGTAGGCAGCTGGACATATAAGGCTGGAGTTCAGGAATGAGCTCTGGGCTAGAGACAAAAATATAAGGATGCAAACATGAATGACAACAAAAGCCAGATACATGAAGAGATAATCTAGGAAGAGCATAGATGGAAAAGGCTAAGACATAGAGTACTCCAACATCTACAACTCAAGCAGCATGGAATCAAGAACAATCACTGAGGTAAAAAATAAAAAGATAAAACACATCAGGACTGTGGACTGCCATGGAGACTAAAGAAAGAATTTTGAAGAAAGTGTTGAGGTTGCTGGGAGATTGAATTAGATGAGAATGGAAAAGTAACCAATAGTTTGGCTAACACAGAATTTGCTAGTTCTCTCTAACACTAATCCACAACCTTAACAAGTTTAAGTGAGGTAGAGAGAATGTAATTCCAATCAGAATAGATTTTAGATGGGACATGGAGGAAGTAAAGCAATGACCACACACATTCTTTCAAAAATTTCTGCCCAAGAAAGGAAATAGAGAAAAAACGGTGTTAGATGGAGATAGATGTAAGATCAAGGGAGGAGATAGTAGTCATATCTGTATCCTGAGGAGATTGAGTAGAGAGACAAACAAGGGAGGATAATGACTGGAATAGAGTCCTTGAAAAGATTAGAGGAGATGGAATCCAGAGTACCAATGAAGAACAGATGTTTGATAGGAGGTGTGACGCTCCATATACTGTAAGAAAAGGGAAGGTAAACAGTTTGGGTACAGATGCAGGGAGATTGGTAGTGGGAAGATGGAGTTCAGTTGGGTTGCTTCTGTTTCTCAGTGAAATTTAATGGAAGATCGTTAGCTGAGAGTGATGGGGAAGAGGTGTGGGAAGTCTAAAGTGAGAAAAGAAACTGTGAAATAGTCATTTTAGAAACATGAAAAACAAACACATTAGGAAAGTTTAGTAAAATTATGGGCAGTATTACGTGCTCATTTGAAAACATGAATTTTAAAGGAGGCCAGTTGGCATGGTTATTTTTTTCTTCAGTTATATATTCAGCAACATTTAAGCAGGAATTAGGTAGATAGTTGGGTTCAACCAGCATTAAGCTTGCCAGACAAGGAAAGCGAAAAAAATCACAAGTAGTTATAAGCTTTTGAAAGGGGATGATTTTAATGGTACATCATAAAATCTAAGGTTGTTTGATGAGAAATTAGAGCACGATAGATATGTGGACAGTGAGTAGTAGTAGTAACAAGGGTCAGTGGATTAGTGGCAAAATAAAACACAATAAATGCTGAAATGTTAGTAGTAAAGTATACCAGGTAGAAAAATAGAAGGTGGTGGTCAGAAAGCAACATACTTGATATGGAGGCTATATTTGTGAATGAAAAAGGCAAGTGAATAATGGGAGTTGGTGGCTAATATGAGATGTAGAAAATGATCACTAGAGTGAGGAGATGAGAAAACTGAGAGGACAAAATGTTGTCAGTTAGATCACTTTCACAGACACTGAGATCACCAAAATGACGGTGGGAGTGGGAGGGAGAGGAAAATACTTAACCAGTTACAAATTAATCAACGAATGAATTGAAGGTCAATAGATGACAGCAACAAGAAGAAAAACCAGGTTGTAAACATATAATGGCACTTATTGCAAAGGTTTGTAAAAAGAATTTTTAAAAATTTTTGGTGTGCATTTGGAGTCTTAAAGGTTCAAGTGGTGGGAAGATCAAGTACATGTCACTTAAGAAAGCATATTCTACATTACCAGGTACTTGCTTTTAGTCACAATGTTTAACTTACTTTAAAATTCCAAATAACATTAAAGAAGGACTTATAAGTCAGTGACCAGTTAGAAAAATAGAAAACCACATTTAGTCTTTTAAACAGAAGAATTAATACAGGAAATTGGTTACAAAAGTGTTGGAAAATTGAAGAAGCAATAGTGGGAACGTCCTATTACCCCGGATCAGTAACAGCAGGAAGCTGCTACTGTCCTTAGGGCTGAAGGAGGAAAAGAAGACAAGAGAAAATGGTGTTACGCAGTACCCAGGAGCCCACACTCCTGCTGTTGCAGCTGGAACTACTGTCAACTCTGCTTCTGGAACCACTTCTGACACTGACCAGAAATCCAGGCATTCATACTACTGAAGACACTGCTGCCAAAAGTAGAAAACAAAGTAGAATTTCTTTCTTTCTTTTTTCAAACCTAAGCAGAACTCAGATGGCAGGCTTCCAGCATTGGAACTACAAGGGAGAGAATAAAAGCGCAACTGTGGAGTTGAGGACCAACATACGACATCCAGTACCATCCATCTCTTTCATTATCCAGTATCTGTACATGCCCTTCTACTCATATTTAAACTTCCAAACAACAACTATAACAACATCATCATGATTTTTGTCCCTCATATCAAAGAAGACGCTTTCATACTTTCTCCCAAATGGTCCTCCCCAAAAAAGTCCCATTGTCTCCATATCAATCTCTGAAGGATGCTAATCCTCTCCAATTTCAATTACAATCTGTTCTGGATATTTTATAATCTATAGACTTAATTACAATATTAATTATAACACCACTCTACATAAATGTAAAGAGAGAAGGAAAAACACATTGGTTAATAACAGAAAAACACATTGGTTAATAACAGAAATGGATATGTTGCAAGGAGGTAAATATCCGTGGGCCTCACTTCTGTAATTGTTATGAAGACACAGCTAATATTTCCAACTTCCCTCTTCCACTATACACTGCACAGTCCCCATGCCCTCAGCAAGGGCTTTTATTGGTTTACATATAAAAGTACTAAGATGCATCCCAAAGAATCCCCTGGGTTCCAGATATAGATCTTCCTTACTTGTTGGTTTGTGATAATAAGGAGCCTCTAATGGTCAGGTTACATTAGCATATCCCTAAAGGAAGCTTTTTCCTCTGAGATACCAAGACTTAAACAAGCAGAGCATAAAGTTGTGGAGATGGGAAGCAAAAGTGTTGCAAGATATTGATGTAATAGTAAAAGAAGTGATTCCTATGTCAACTTCTTGATTCCCAGACTCAATTATTCTGGCTGTGAGGGAAGCAATATCATGTATTGATTGCTGATCCCAAGCAACAAAACTTCACCAAGAGCCATCTCTCAGATGGTACCTTAATTGAGTTCCCAATATACCAGTCTGTAAGGTCAACATTAGGGCACATGGTAATGGGTATAATCCAATTACATTTCTTCTACTGTAGAACGAACTTTATGTTCAGAAGCAATATTAAATTGAATACTATGACAGTGAGTAAGCTCATGGATAGTGGTACTGGCAGAAGCATTGTGGGCCAAGAAGGCAGATTCACATCTAGATAAGTTACTATTTCAAAAAGGTCCATCACTTACCCCTCCATCATGGAAAGGTTCCAATATAATCAACCCAAATCCAAGCATCTGGTAGGTTCCTTCAAGGAACAGCCTGATAATATAGTGCCAAATCAGGGGTTAAGTGTTTGCTTCTGCTATTGGTAGGTTGGTGACTAGTAGCCAGAGCAACTTTGGTATGTAGAAGATGTTACTGAAAACATATATTACATAAACTATATATTACCATTTCTTCCATCGAGGCCACTTTGCTCATGAGCCCACTGAGCAAGCATAGGGTAGGAAAAATGGCTTACTGAGATCCACAAGATAGAATCCTCTTGTCTATCTTACTATTAAGAGCCACTCCTGCAGCAGGTGCTCTTTGATAGGCATTCACTCACATAGGCACAAGATTGTCACACTACTCATTCTGAGAGGTCCATCCACATACTTCTCCCCCAGATCTCTTTGTCACCAATACTCCATCTTCATCTTTCATAGTCCCTAAAAAGCTAGACAAGCCATCAACCTTATCTCATAAATTATATGTATCTTCATATCTCTGGCAATATCTTGGAAAGAACTTGCTGAGTAAAAGAAGTTCTGGTCACTAAAAGGACTTCCCTTCCCTACTTTCTTTCAGATCGCCTCTGAGGAGGGACGCAACATTATAACAGTTCACTTTGAACTGGTGCTGGGATATAGCACATAACCATCTGTAATCTTGGATCAAGATTTTCCTCTTTCATGAATTAATAATAAGGAATGCCCCATGAAGCCATAAATGTTGGTTGAGAAGGTGATGATAATTCCATAGCAGTGGATGTCATGGGAATTTCAGTCACCTGCACATGCAACTTACTTGTGCAATCAGAGAATGTTCAAGCCAAAACTCATATATTCTACTCTCTGTTGATAATCTATTCTTCTGTGCACATCCAATTTTATGGCGTTTTGGATGAGATAATACCCAGTTTATATTGGGTAGCTATACAGTAACATGGTTACCCGTAACTTGATCCACTTGTGTCCAATGGTCATGTGGTCTTTAACAGGGTTTAATAGTAAGCTAAGAGCTATTTATCAAAAGGAGAAAGGTCATTTGCAAATGATGGCATCATTTTGCTCCAAAACCTTAGTAGCTGTGATTCTGAAATGGGAGTTTTCCAGAGGCCCAGCACAGAATCCCTATCTTCTTAAGCCTTTGGATTTAGTCAACCAACCAAGCAATTCCATGCTCATTCATCTAGAAAATATTCCCACACATATACCCAAGGTTTCTGTTGATATAATTTAGAAAAATATTGCAATTTCTTAAGTTTGTTATTATCTCCTCCTGTGTCAGACTCTGTACTTGTTCTCCTAGCACATGATAGGATCTGACTCTAATTAGGGATCTGGAGGCCATGGGGTAGAGATGATCCTTGAGGAAAATTGGCAAACCACTGCAAAGAAAGACTAGTCTCCTCAGAAAAGAAAGTGGGGCTGCTTCTATTAACTTAGGAGACTAAGGGAGATCTGAGGTTCAAGGGTTCCAGATTTTCTTGTATCTATTCAAATGTTGTTATTCCAATTCTCTTCACTCTACTCTTTCCAAAGCAATATCCTAATATTCACATAAGAGACTTGAAAAGACTGAAAAGTTAACTTACATTGTAATTATGCAATCAGGAGACAAAATTTTATGTTTTATTTATAGCTATAGCAGCCTTGAGATTATTTTAAAGCCATTATAGAAACTCTTGTCTTTTGACCATGTAAGCCAAGAGTTTAGTCCTAAGCTTCCATTTTTATTTCTGAAGGTTCTCCAGTGCAGAAGCAGCCATCTCAATCCTCAGTCCTCCTTCCTACCCCAAAAGCACATCCTAAAATTACCATTTATTTGTTTTTAAGCTCAATGTTTTATATTCATTTTGAAAACTTAAATAATATTAAAGAAGAGCTTGCTTATTAAACAATGGCCAGTTACAAGCATAGACTCTATTCTAAGCATTTCAAACAAAGGGGAATTTATATAGGGAATTGGTCCCCTACTTGGTTGGAAGCACTGGAAGAGCAATGGAGGTAAGGTCATGATATTCACAGATCAGTAACACTAGAAAGGTACAACTTCCCCTGTAGCTGGCACAGAAAAAGGAAGAAGGTGGAGTTTCCCAGAGTCCAAGAGTCACTGTAATGCTGCTGCTGTTGCAAAAACTGAAAGTAAGATGGCTTCTCGCTTCTTCTTTCCTTCTAATATTACCTGAGTACCTACCTGGAACCTCACCAGAACCTAGCTGGCAAGGAAGTCTAGAAATATATTTTGCAACTTCCAGCTCCAGGAGCATAAGCATGCATGAAAATAGGAGAATAGATGTAGAAATTTTACAAATAAATGATATCAGACACAACTTGAGATTTATATGTTTAACATAAGGAAACACAGATTAAAAAAAATACTTGTTCTTACTTCAGTCAGTTTCCCCAAAAGCAAACTCTGAGATGAGAATTATATGCAAGTGATTTACTAAGAAAGTACTTCCAGGGCTAGCCCCATGGCCTAGTGGTTAAGTTTGGCATGCTCTGCTTTGGCAGCCTCGGTTCACAGGTTTGTTTCCCAGGCATGGATCTACACCACTCATCAATGGCCATGCTATGGTGGCAAACCCCATACAAAATGGAGGAAGGTTGGCATAGATGTTAGCTCAGGGCAAATATTCCTCAAGCAAAAAGAGGAAGATTGGCAACAGATGTTAGCTCAGGGAGAATCTTCCTGAGCAAAAATAAAAAAAAAAAGAAAGAAAGTACTGGGCCTGGCACCATGGCCGAGTGGTTAAAGTTCCGTGCACTCAGCTTCAGAGGCCCTGGGTTTGCAGGTTTGGATCCTGGGTATGGACCCACTGCACTCATCAGCCATTCTCTGGAGGCATCCCACATACAAAATAGAGGAAGACTGCACAGATGTTAACTTAGGGCCAATCTTCCTCACCAAAAAAAAAAAATAGAAAAGAAAGAAAGTACTTCCAGGTGAAATTGGTAAAAGAGTGGGGGAAAACAGGATAAGAAGGAAGTCAAGCAAGGATGTACTTCAGGCAGAGTCCCCCAGAGGGCAGTTTCATCCTGTTCTTGTGGGGGGACTTGGGAGTATAAATTACATGTTGCCTTGACAATAGTCAAAGAAACTGGGGCCTTCATGCTCTCTTAACAATCAGTTACTAGTTGTAGTGAAGAGTCACCTCAGATACATTTCCAGGCATTTCTCACTCTCTATTTGGAGAGTGACAAAAAACATAGAAAGGAGTCCAAGATCCAATGGGATAAAACATCACATTCTATCATTTTTCCAGCATAAGCTAGTATAGTTTTGAAACTCAAATTATCACCTATGCCATCTTGTCTCTCAAATGTTAAGGCCTGACCTTCCTACAATCTTTAGTCCTTCACCTGCGTTTAGAACAGTCCCACTGAACATTTGCACTTGGTTATCCACTTCCTCTTCAAAGTGAAAATGTCAGCTAAATATGTAGTAGGACTCTCCATAGGGTGGAGATCCCTGGAGCAAGATTTGGAAACGAAAAGATGTTTTCCAGGGATTCCTTTCCTATTTCTTGCTCTCAGGAGATGCTTTCTTACGGAGAGTGCTGGAAAAATTGGCAGTGCATGATGCTCTGAGCTTGATCCACATCTGAAACTTGGCCCTAATTTCCTGGTAAGATTAGAAGTCAGAAAGCAACCAACTGGGCCAGCCCCAGTTGCCTAGTGGTTAAGTTTGGCATGCTCCACTTCAGCCCAGGTGCAGTTCCTGGGCGTGGAGCTACATCACTCATCTGTTAGTGGCCATGCTGTGGTGGTGGCTCACATAGAAAAAGAGGAGGATTGGTAGCAGATGTTAGTTCAGGGCAAATCTTCCTCAGAAAAAAATGAAAGCAACCAACTAATGAAACAACTACAACAAAACTCCAGAAAACTGCAATTTGAAACATGCTTATAAAGCACATTTTTACAACTAAAGACATGGATGTGCTCATAGAACAGAGTAATCCTTTGTTCTTACAAAGCTATCTGAATGGTCCAATTAGCTATGAAAATTTAAAGCAGAGATTTATGGATCCATGAAGCTAGCTACCTTCCACTATAATGTAAAAGTCTGGAGACAGCTATACGTAAAAGGACATTCACAGCAACATTAAGAAGGAAAACAAACTAATTTTCTATTAATGAGTACGACTGAGTAAATTATAATGCATGCATTTGAATAATTCCATGCCATGACTAAAAATAATGACCCAGATCTAAAATTACTAATTTGGAAAGATATCCCTAAGATATAAAGTTACAAAGTGCAAATGTCAGATTTAAATGATATGATTTCAATTCCAACAAAAGGAAAAATAGGTCTGTGTACAAAGAAAGAGAAAAATAAGAAATGATATGCAGCAAATACTTAATGCCAGTTATCGCCGAGGAGGGACACTGGCAGGACCAGAGGAGGTGTGTGATCCTCTAGTGACCTTTTCTTGTTTGACAAATATGCATTAACTGTCACGTTGATGAGGATAGATTGAGAAGTAACCTGGGGAACTAAGTTCTATGTGTCCTACCGTCTACTATCTTCTTTGACACTATCTACCTGTGGATTGCCTGGACCATCTGGGCCTTCCTACTCCAGGATCCAAGGCTACTTGAGCAAGAAAAAACAGAAAGATAACCCTAACATTATGAGAAAGATATACTGAGCCAGCCTGAGGTGGTCTCACTATCCTTTAACCCCCACAACACCTCTCTTCACGTGTATTAAGAATCCACTAAGAACTAAGCTCTTGAGGTGCCAGACCAGTGGCACAGTGTTTAAGTTTGCGTACTCTGTTTCAGTGGCCTGGGGTTCACCAGTTAAGATCTCCATCTCCAGCGCAGACCTATGCACTGCTTATCAAACCATGCCGTGGCAGGCGTCCCACATATAAAAGAGAAGAAGATGAGCACAGATGTTAGCTCAGGGCAAATCTTCCTCAGCAAAAAGAGGAGGATTAGCAGTAGATGTTAGTTTAGGGCTAATCTTCCTCAAAAAAAGAAAGACGAAGAATTAAATTCTTGAGCAACATTTCAGAACTTAGAGGGAGATGCATAGCAGCTCACTGCATCCTGAAGTGATGGGTTGCCAGTGGAAAGAGATTGTAAACAGGACCCAAGACAAGGAGGCCTTCATGTATTCATCAGTTATTTATTTAGCATCTACTGTATGCCAAAACCCCATGTTCGACAGAGGTAATAAAACAGTGAACAATACAATGGCCAAGGACCTGGTCAGGTTTTTTCACTATTATGCTTCCAGCACCTAAATTAGCACCTGCCGTATGTTAAATACTATTTTGGCAGGCAGGGAGGGAGGGAGAAAAGAAACAGAATGTAATCAGACACACAAGCATTAAAAATAAACACAAGCAAATCAACTTCCATAGTGGCAGAATGAGGACTTCAGTGAACTACTTACTCAGTTACTCTAAAACAATGAAAATACAGGCAAAACAACTAAAATGAGATATTTCAGAACTCTGGCAATTAATTCAAGCCACAGGATGAAAACTGCCTATCTAAGAGAGCCTACTGAACCGTGGTAAAACGGTGGGGTCTGTGACATTTTAACTTGGGGCTATTTCTATCCAACCTTCCTCCCCAGTTCAATGGGATAGTAGCCAAAAGCTGACTGCATTGCAGACAATGGAAAGATCTGACTGTTGACAGAGCTCCATGAAAATTACCATACTCAGAGCACAGGCAATATTTTGTCCAAACTTTCAACTCTCTGAGAAATCTTTATTCTCAGAGAGTGGTGGCTATTTGATTTGACTCAGAGCTCAGCTCAGGTGCGGGAGGGGGTTCCCAGGGCATTACTGAAACAATAGCAAACTGCTGGCAACATCTAAGCTGCTAAATTGTAAATTCAGTTGGAGCAAACCAGAACCTGGCCAGGAATCCTGGAGAAACTGGTTTACCATAGGGAACTTTGAGAAGCTCCAATATCTTCATGAGGATCTAGAAGGCTGTGGACATGTGCAAATTCCCAATAAAGCTGTAAAAAATAAATATAAGTGTAATGAATGCTAATAAAAGGACAGAACAGATGCCAAAGGAGCACATAAAAGGGCCCTAATCTAGATTGGTGGGAGGGGGGGAGGTGAGGAGGGCTTGGTCAGAGAAAACCTTCTCAAGCACATAAACTATAAGGAAAACTTGGAGGATAAGTCAGTTATCTAGGTGAAATGGGGCAGGGAGGGCAGGAGTAAAGATTGTTTCATATCAATGGATAAGTATATATTTGAAGATCTGAGGACAAAATACACAACATGGTGCAATCTACCTGGAGAAGCTAAACTGAAGGAGAGAGTGGTTCCAATGGAGGCAAGAGGCAAACAGGGGCCGGGACATGCAGTCTCGTAAACTATGTTAAAAATCTTGAACGTGATCCTAGGTGAAAATGAGAAATCATTGAAGCATTTTAAGCAGGAAAGTTACATGATCAAATTTGCACTTTAGAGAGATCATTCTGGCTTCTGAGTGGAACACAGATATAGACAGGCACGAATGACCAAAGGAAGATTACTTGTGAGGTTACTGTAGCATTTCAGATAAAGAGAACAAAGTGATGGAGACAGAATGAGTAAATATAAATGGATAGATTTAAAATATATTTTAAAGGTAAAATTTGTCAAAATTTGTTGATGCTTACCAAGATTCTGGCTTGAGTTGTCAGGTATATGGTAGTTTTATTTATCGAGATGGGAGACACTTAGGAGAAGGAGGTTAGATGAAACAAGAATTTAGTTTGGGACAGGCTGAGCTGGCCTTCTTATGTAACTCAGGAGTAAAGTGTGAGGCGATAGAAGGGCCTGGGGAAGACTGCTGGGGAGAATCTACATGCTTAAGGGATGACCACAGAAAGTGGAGAGGAAAAGCAAGACTGAGGAAGAATGTGCAGGAAGGAGGTGTCGACGAAAATAATCCATAACCAATCTATAAATGAAAATTTGGGCGAGTTTATTCTGAGCTGAAATCTGAGGACCATGGCCTGTGGCCTTTCTTCCCGAAGGAAGAAAGGGCACCAAAGAAGTGAGGTGTACAGAGTGGTTATATATCCCCAAGCAGGATGTTTCACATATGATTGAAATGTCCCTCCCACAATAGTCACAAGATTGCCCTGTCAGCACAGCACTTGATGGACACAGCAGGTAGTGGCTCTGCTATCTCAGAGGGCGTAGCAGGAGGCAAGTCTATTGTCTCGAGCTGGGTGGTCACAGGTGAGTGCCGCCACAACCAGTTTCTAGCCTAAGGAAAGATGCTTAATCCTTAAGGAGATGCCAACGTTGGGATGGGGAGGGAAGTTGCACCTTTATCTCAAGGGCCTTTGTTCTTGCCACAGGGAATATCTAAAGCAGATATACAATGCATGCTCAACAGCCACGGTCAGGCCCTTTTGGAAAGACAAGGTCAGGCCGAATTAGGTTTATACGAAATGGCTTCCTTATATTCTCCAATATATCCTATTGCTTGCCATTTTTATTTGTCAGAGGGAAGAATACAAGGGGAGTGAGTGTCATAGAAATTGGGAGGAAATTTTCAAAAAAGGAGGAAAGGATCAACAGCGTCAAATGCAGTTGAGGTCAAGTGAGATAAAAACAAGAGTATTCTTTCTATTAGTACAAGGAAGTTGTTGTAAGTTGGGAGTGAAGTTCCCATGAAGATGTGGGAGGCGATAAAATTGGAGTGGATTGATGGAGGAGGGAATGGGGTAGAAAACAAATTAGGCAAATAGAAACAGCATAGTTGAAAACTCTTTCCAAGATTTCAACTGCTGGAGGAGAATGGAGGAGTTAAGAGAACCAGTTCCTTTGTTATTGAAATAAGGGTGACTAATGCATGTTTAAATGTTGATGCAAAAGACCAGTATAGAGAGAGAAGTTGACTAGACACAGAAAATACTCAGTAGTGCAGTTTCCTTGAGAGGGCAAGCACACATATAATTAAGAGCAAAGATAAAGAAATAGATGTTATATAAGAGACACTGATACTGCCTCCTTCCTATTAGAACAGAAGTGAAGATGAATGGGTGTGGATGAGGTCTGCATGGACTTGGTGGTATAAAATTGAGGGATTTCCTGAATGGAAGCTTCTCTTTTATCTGCAAGGTGGAAGGTGGAGACTTTTAAGGAAAATAAGTATTGGCAAGGAGGGTTGGAGGTCTGAGGAAAGTGGAAAATCTTTGAAATCGTCAGTTTGAAATGAAAGAATGAGGTAACTCGAGTGAACTACAGAACTGGCAGCCTTGAGGGCCCAGAGAGGACTGGAAATTGATGTCTCATAATGTGGCATTGGTCCGCCTGTTGCGGCGGTTTTCCCAGCAACGTCCAGCTGCCCAGGTGCTCGCATGGACGTGGACGGGTGGCTAATCAGAGGTTGTGATGTTGCCACAAGGATTTAGTAAAAGCACAATATGGTAAGTAAGTGAAGAAAGTAATGTGTGAAAGAGTCTAAGCTAGATAGGAAGGAAAGTAGGGACAAGAAGAGGCTGGCGGGTAATAGAACACAGAACAACAGAACAAAGGACTGCGGGCCCCTGTAAATTCACAGGGCAGGCATGCTGTGAATAAGTGCGAGTGGGATATCTGAATTAACGATCGCAGAGGTAGAGGGGGCAAACAAAGTTGAATTTTGGCTTGTGTAAAAAGGGAATCAAAAATTATTGTTCCATTCTTTTTTTGAAATTGAGAAACATACATTTAAATAAAACCACACTCAGATGCCATTTTTCACCTCACACTGGCAGAGATGAAAATATTTGATAACACTGTGTTAGCAACAGTATGGAGAAACAGGCATTCTTATATATACATGGCTAGTAACTGTGCAGATTAATATAATCTCTACAAAGGGCAATTTCACAAATTCAATCAAAATTACAAATATGCATACCCTTTGACGCAGCAGTTCCACTTGTAGGGATTTTAACTAAAATTAGTTTACACATGTGGAAAAAGTCAGATGTATAAAGTGATTTATTGAAACATAGTTTGTGTAAGCAATTGGTTTGGAACTGATCTAAATGTCCTTAAATAAGCAAATAGTTAAACAAATTCTGATGTAGCCATATAATAGAATTCAGAGCTCTGAATTCATAAAAAATGATATAGAAATGTTTTATCTTAATATGTAACAAATTATAACATATCATTAAATGAAGCAGGAGAATGTATACAGTGTGTAATTACTTGTGTAAAAGTAAGAAGGAAAGAAAAACCATATATACACTGAAATATGTTATATTTAATTTAAAAACTATAATATATGTATAATTGAAAATACATAAAATAATATATTGAATGATACTGAAGACAACTGAAAAACTAGCTGTCTTTGGATTTTATTTTTTCTGTTTTTCTCCCCAAAGCCCCCAAGTACATAGTTGTATGATTCTTCGTTGTGGGTCCTAGTTGTGGCATGTGGGACGCTGCCTCAGCGTGGTTTGATGAGCAGTGCCATGTCCACGCCCAGGATTCGAACCGACGAAACACTGGGCCACCTGCAGTGGAGCAGGCAAACTTAACCACTCGGCCACGGGGCCAGCCCCTGAAAAATTAGTTGGCTTTGGAAAGAGGAATTAAGTAGCCAGGAAACAAGGGTGGAAATTTTCTTACTGTAGCTCTTTCTATGCATTTTAAATTTAGAACTACATTATTGAATTTCTAATTCAATTAGTTAATTAATTAAAATATGTACATTTAATTATGTATTTTTTACATGTAAATGACTGGTAGTTGACCCTAGGCTTCAAATCAGAATTTGTTCCTATAAATCACCATATGTGTGTGTATTAAACAAAAGACGGAAAACAAAGAAAATATCAAAAAATACTTTCAAAGGTATAAAAAATATGACAAGTAAAGGAAAACATATCAATTACCATAATAAGGGTAAGTGGGTTAATCTTTCTTATAATTAACAAAAATGATACTATAATAACAAACATGATATGTTGATCTTCCAAACATTGTGATTACAATATTTAAATATACTATTTTGTTTAATTCTCAAAGCAACCCTATGAAGAAAATTTTCTTTTGTCTTTTTTGCTGAGGAAGATTCACCCTGAGCTAACACGTGTTGCCAATCTTCGTCTATTTACAAACCACCACAGCATGGCCACCGATAGACAAGTGGTGTAGGTCTGCACCTGGCAACTGAACCTGGGCCACCGAAGAGGAGCATGCCAATCTTAACCACTAGGCCACCAGGGCTGGCCCCAAAATACTTTCATTATGCTTATTAATGAGATGAAAAAAATGAGAGTGAAAAGAGTTAATCAATTTGCACAAGGACACATAGCTAAGAAATGAAGGACTATATCTGTCTCCAAAATCAGCAGCATATTATGACATTAAGTATAAAATTATAAACCTCTTAAAGAAAAATACACCAACACTGGGTTAAAAAATAACAATCCATATGCTACTTATAACTGCGAATACAAAATCACAAAAATGTTAAAAATAAAAGAAATTGTGAATATATATGTCAGATAAATATAAACAATTACACAAGAAGTGACCGAGGATAGTAGGTATCCTATTTTCAATGTTGAAAATAGGAAGGAAGGAAAAAAGAGAAAAGGAAGATTGGAGGAAAAGAGAAAGCGAGGTTGGAGAAAAAAGAAGGATTAATAATAGAAAAGTAGGACTTTAACTTCTGGTAAAGGCAGTGTGAATCAACCATCTCAGTGAAGGCAACTGGAAAAAAAGAAAAAGAAATTGATCTTTAAAGTATCAAAGAGCTGGGGCTTGCCCCGTGGCGGCGTGGTTAAGTTTGCGTGTTTCGTCGGTTCGAATCCTGGGCGCGGACATGGCACTGCTCATCAAACCATGCTGAGGCAGCATCCCACATGCCACAACTAGAAGGACCCACAACTAAGAATATACAACTATGTACCAGAGGGCTTTGGGGAGAAAAAGGAAAAAAATAAAATCTTCAAAGTATCAAAGATTAACAATATTGCAAGGAATGATTTTGCTCAAATCTAGAATCTTCAAAGGAGGAAGCCCAGTTCTCTAAGCCACTTTTGCCCTGAGGGTATTTGCAAAATGGGTTTTGACAGATTTACAGGGAAGGAGTACAAAAGCCAAAGTTAGCCAAAGGTAATTAATTCCCTTCAAGTTTGCCAGTCTGATAGGACTTCCAAAGGGCTCCATCTTCGGAGTAAGGGTGAACTGAAAGTAAAACAGCTCTCATGTAGACTTGTGGCCTGGATACATAGGATCTCAATGGCACAGAGAATGACACATAAGGACCAAGAACTAGCAGAAATAAGAGACAGTTACTTGGGGGGCTGGCCTGGTGGCGCAGCAGTTAAGTGCACATGTTCTGCTTCTCAGTGGCCTGGGGTTCGCCGTTCGGATCCTGGGTGCGGACACGGCATCACTTGGCAAGCTATGCTGTGGTAGGCATCCTACATATAAAGTAGAGGACGATGGGCACGGATGTTAGCTCAGGGCCAGGCTTCCTCAGCAAAAAGAGGACTGGCAGTAGTTAGCTTGGGGCTAATCTTCCTCAAAAAAAAAAAAAAGAGACAGTCACTCAGGCTTCTTTCCACGTATCCAGGAGTCACCACACAAAACAGACACACATTTTAAAAAGATATTAAAAAATATTTTGCACCACCACCACCACCTTTTGATCCAAATATCCAATGAGACAGACCCTCTTTTATATATATTTTTATATATATATATATATATATATGTATGTATGTATTCATTCTTCTCTTCTTCCCTACAAACACACCTTCAATTTTGCTTGCAGCAGCAATTTGTCCAGCTAAAACTGTCACTTTCTAGCCCAATTTGAGATTAAGACTGGCCTTATGACCTCATTCTGGCCAATTAATGTAATTAAATGGGTAGGACTTCCAGGAAAAAATTTTTTTAAGCGGTAGATTCTCGTTGTACGTGTTTTTACTCTTTTCGCTTGCGTTTCCACTTCTTACTGCTTGTTTGGAAAAACGGCCGCCATCTTGTGAAACTAAGGACAAATGCCTCATGGAAAAGATGGTGAAACAGAAAAACAGAAGGAGCTAGGTCCTGATGGCATCATTGTACCTTCATACTAGCCCCAACTGCCTACTTGGGCCTTTTGGTTACACGAAAAACAAGCAAAAACATGTATTTAAAGCCACTGTCAGTTGTTTTCCTGATACTTAAACACAAACTCTTTTTGGAACTTATATATTTCAGGTCTAGACCTCAGAGAAAACTGAATTATTATCTTGCTAGGATGTCAAGGCTGCTTTTTGAGTGGATAGAGGACTTCTGTTACTACACACTACTGCCACTTTGACATCCACTGCGCTCAGAATACACTTCGAACTCCTCAGCCTACATTCAAAGCTCTGTGTAATCAACCATACTCCACCTGTTCAGTCATTTGGCTGGATGTTCCTTACAGTTAATCTCCCAAGTTTCCATCAAGAAAAGTTCTTCACAGGTTCTCCAAAGCCAAAGACAGTCTGACCTCCAATCTCTGTTCTCACTCCTGCAAGATTTCCCAGACTGTCTTGCTCACATCAATTCTTCCCTTTATGAACTCTCTTTGTACTCACTAGTTATATCACTTACTTTGTCAATTAGTGATATACCCTTCGACAATGTTATTTACCTCGTATGTATGTATCCTATATTTTCAACCAGATTGAATGTTTCTAGATACACCTCCTTCAACATTTAGTACAATGCAATGGGCAAGACATGTCTAACTTATTGAATAAACAAATGAAAAACTGATGAATAAATAAATCTTTTCACATTCTTGATGATAGCGATGATGCAAGTTTCTTTTCAGAAGGCTTAACCTCCATGTTTCACATCTTGCCCATCTCTACTTACTCCAAAAGAGTATGAGGCATAACATGATGATACATCCTAGTGAGTCACCTAGGCAACCCCATAATGACATCCTTCAGAATATTGGATACTTGTTGTTTCTCATCCTCTCATCTGAAACATTCTATAAAAATAAAGAATAAGGCATTACTGTGTGGCACGTATTTTGTTTTCATCTATGTAAATTTTGTGATATTAAAATGGTTCTAGAAATTTAGATGATAAAACATATTTTTAAATTGGTTGTGTGTTACATAGATCAATTTGCTGCATCTTTCAAATAAAACAGAGAAAAAATTATTGTAATTCCTATTTCAATTTTAGATCTTTTAAATAATGTATAATTATACTCATTTACTAATGGCAATTAACATTTGTGAGGCATTTACATTTATAAGGTGCATTCACATCTATATCCTCATTTATACCACTCAACAAGATAATGATTACCCCCATTTAATATGAAGAAACTCAAATATGTTAAGTGACTTGCAGTGAGTGCCAAAACTGGAAAATATTCACAGGTTTTTTGATTCCAAATCCATTTCATTATTCCCTTTGGGCTTCAAAGGAAGGGCTTCCATTGAATGTTAAATTTAAGATCAAGAATAATAAGGTCTTTCTATGAGTTTAAGGTCTTTAGATAATCTAACCCCTTTTTGCTTTTGTTGTGAAAGAAGCCATTACTATCTGGCATGGTATTTAATAGCATAAGCTCTAAGGTAGAATACCTCGGTTGGAAGCCTTATTAGCTATGGGATGCCAGGAAAGTTACTTAACCTCTCTGTGCCTAAAATTCCTAATCTGTGAAATCAGTGCAGTGATAGCACTTACGGGATTTATGTGAATTTTAAAGAGCTCACCACAATATTTGACCCATAATCAACTTCCAAAATGTTATTATTACTATTATTTTCTTAAAGATGACTATTCCTTGTATTCTGAATAATATTTATTATCTATATAGTATGCACAGTACTTGGCATATTGTCTTTGTGTCTCATTTACTTTTCCAAATAGTCAGTCCTGCAAGAAAAATATGATTATTCTCATTTTACAAATAAAGATATTGAAGTTGAGAGTGCATCAGTAGCAAGTCCAAGGTCTTGCTGCTAGATATTCTGCTTAGATTCATCTTACCTCAACCCTTGTTCTTTCCATCTCTCTCTGTTGCCCCTTTAATTGAACAGATGGACTGAATTTCACGTGATCTTTAGTTTGGTAAAGTCATAGAGATGGTGTGTACATTGTTCCCAGAGGACAAAGAGCTGCACTCCCCCAGCATGGCATCAGAGCGCCTTTGTTCTCAGCCAACACACAGAGAATCAGGCTGCATGTGCTGCCCAAGTAGAGTCCCAACAGGAAGGTCGCTGTTCACTCCAGGTTCTCTGATCATTTTATGCAACACCAATAAAGGCACTGTTTTGGGCTGTGATTCTCTTACTCTAGCTGAAAGGAAGATCAGTCTGGTAGAAAGATTGATACCAAGAGGGGAATAACGAGCTTAATCTCTTTCTCCCACAACCACCCCCATCCAATGCACATAATTCTAGGAAATCTAATGGATTCAAAAGAAGAATTTACTTAAATAAGTTTAGGTATCTTATCTTTTATTTAATAATAAAACTCTTAACTGCACTACAGAACCTGACTTGTGAAGAGGTGTGAAGAGGATAAAAGAAATGTAAACTACAGAACTGTAGAAATAAAAGCAGAAATTGTTTGGATATTGGAACAGACTGCAGGTAGTGGGAAGTCTCTAAGGTGGGACCTTGGTTTAGGAGGTAGTGGGATTGGTTTGGAGATTAAGAGATTACAGCGGGTATAAATCTCAGTCTCTAAATGCAAGTGTGCAAGATAGGTCCCTTTCTTTATTTTCTTTTAACCAAATTAAGTCTGACCTTGAGTTCCTACCTCATTCATTTGATAATAAACTCAATTTGAGTCTTATTTGTATTTCCCATGGCTGTACTAGCATCTAAGAAGTGCCTGGTCCATGTCGTTTGGAAGGTAGAGGAATGACCTCTAGACTTTAGGCCATTATGGCTACCATGGACATTCTCATTGTCACAATGAGTGTCCAAAAGACCAGAGGGTATTTTCTCTGCACTCCATGTTTGAAACAAGAATCTTTTCCAAGGCTAGGAATCATACCACATACAGTCCACCATCCCTAGGTACATATAGGTCTATCTCCTTTCAGGTCTTGCCTCCTCAAGGTACCAACACTAAGTGGCAGGACATCCTTGCTTGCTCCACTCCAATTCATACCTATTTTCCAACTTGTTTTACAGTCTTAAAATATCTTCCCTTCTCCCTTCTAATTACCCCTTCTCCTTTCAAATTCACTCCCTTCTCCTCAAAGGCAATAATCACAATTTCTTCAATAAGCTCAAAGAAATATTGAAGACAAAGAACAATTAACAGGAAAATGTTCACTATATTATATTGAGTGAAAATCAGCATGGCACAAAACCGTAGATGTCAGATGGAAAACTTTCAATCAAAATTTGTGTACATGTGCCAGCCCTGGTGGCCTAGTGGTTATATTTGGTGTTCTCTGCTTCAGTGGCCCAGGTTCAGTTCCTAGGCATGGACCTACACCACTCATCTACCAGTGGCTATGCTGTGGTGGTGGCTCACATACAAAATAGAGGAAGATTGGCAACAGATGTTAGCTCAGGGTGAATCTTCCTCAGCAAAAAATTAAAATAAATAATAAAATAAAGTAAAATTTATGTATAAATTCATATATAGAAAATAAAGACTAGAAAAACACACCAAAATGCAAAGACTGGGAAAACATGTCAAAATGCTAACAGTAGTTATTTTCATCTTTATACAGATTTTTATAAAGCCAGAAGGCACAAAAGGAGGCCAAAAGAAGCAGCACTGGAACTCTACCTGAGGAGGTTATGGGTGTTTACAGGAGATTTTATTTGAACTGAGAACTGCAAAAGGAGGCAGCCTCAGAATCCAAGGTTCATAACATGAGCTGCAGACTAGCTTTCCAGGCAGAGCTCAGCTGGCAGCCCTTCATTCTCTCAGAGACTGTCATAGGTTTGGTTCTCTGGGAAGCAAACACCACGATGAAATTAGACATACAAGAGATTCATTGGGGGAAACACGTGTGAAATTGAAAGAGGAGAGGGAGTGGCAGGAGTGGTGGGGACAGCCTTTCAGGCACCAGTGAAAGGAGATAGTGAAAAAGGGAGGATTGGGTAGGAGGAGCCTCAGACTGCAATGCTGTTCTGAGAATGTCTTTGGGAGCCCAAAAGCAAAGACTGTCTACGAGAGAAGTCCTGTTCTGGGCCCCATGCAACACTGGCAATAGGTAAACAGACAAGAGCATCATTTCTAGGTTTGGAATGTATTGCCGTCACAACTCAAAGAGGCCTGTCAGGTGCTGTGTTTACTTCTTTGTAATAGGGAATGCAGCCTGCCCTGGTGGTCTAGTGGTTAAGATCTGGCACCCTCATCTCCATGGCTTGGGTTCATTTCCCAGTCAGGGAACCATACCACCCACCTGTTGGTTGTCATACTGTGGGCGCTGTGTGTTACTGTGATGCTGAAAGCTATGCTACTAATATTTCAAATGCCAGCAGGGTCACCCATAGTGGACAGGTTTCAGCAGAGCTTCCAGACTAAAACAGACTAGCAAGAAGGACCTGGCTACCCACTTCCAAAAAATACTGGCCATGAAAACCCTATAAATAGTAGTGAAGCATTGTCTGATATAGTGCTGGAAGGTGGGATGATGGCACAAAGAGGCTGGGCAGAGTGTACCCACTCTGCTGTACAGAGGGTTGCTAGGAGTGGGAATCAACTCATCAGCACCGACAAAATGGGGGATGTAAGGTGCAGTGATTTGTCTTTTATTTCAGAGAGGATGTCCTAGCATGCCCCTGTTCATGCCCCTAGAACCTTTACTGAAGTGGCCAGCCCCTGAATCTCCATGGGGTTTATCTCCCCTCAGGAGTACTTGTGTTTTACCATAGCCCCCAGCATGCCAGCTCGCTCTTGCTCATTCTGCCCAATCAGTCTGAGGTCATTAGTTTAATTAACCAATGTGATGTGTTGCAGGATGTCCAAATGGTCCAGATTTCTTCAGACTATACTATAGCCAAGAGTGGGATACTTAACATAGCCCCAGGGCAAAACTGAATGAAGTGTGAACTGTTTCCACTTCTTTTTTCAGAAAAAGAAAAAAAATGCATTTGCCAAATCAAAAAAGCCACATTCCATATGTCTGAGACCTCCTTAATGTGTTACAGCAGTAATTCTATATTCAGCAGCTAAGCTGCACTTTGGGCTACTACTTGGTTGAGCTTGCAGCAGTCTACAATCATCTCTAGGATGTGTCTGATTTCTGCAGAGACTAGACCAGCTAATTAAATGCAGATATGATAGATATCACCACCCTGCAGCCTTTAGGTCCTTGCCTGTGGCACTAATCTAGCCAACTCCTGGGATAAAATTGTTGTTTCTGATTTACTATCTTGTCCAGCACAGCAGCAGGGAGCCAGTTTCAGAGACTTCCATTTTTCTTCCCCACTATGGCAACTATTTCCCCACAGGCCAAGGACCTAATATGGTGGATACTCAAGTTGTCAAGTATTTTCATCACTATTAATTTGGGAAGTAGGAAATGCTTACCAACCCAATGTAAACTAGACTTTAGCCAAGACTCCATTTATCACCTGTCTCCTATAAGCTTCCATTCTAAAAGGGAATCTCTATCATGCTTTGGATCTCTGGGTATCAATATACACCCAGAATCTGTGTCTGGTAGTCCTCAAAATGTCTGGGTATCTCCTTTTCCCCAGTATATAGTCACCTGAGTAAATGACTATAGACAGTGGTGTGCTGGCAACTATTTCAACAACTAGCCCTCAAGGGATGAGTAGTGGTGGGAGGGATACCCTCTTTTGTAGTGTTGGCTGATTTCCACAGTGTAAATACTCCCAATCATGGCCATCACTTTCTCCAAGTTCTAAGAGCCAGTTATAAGAGCCACTCTAGGAGTAAATTTGCTCCACCTCCCAGCATTCTTGCCAAGAAGTTAAGTCCTATGTCCTGAGAAAGTGCTTCCAATCAGTGAAGTCTTGCTTATTGTCTTATTTGTGGATCATCTGATCAAGCACTCTCAAAATCTAATCCCAGGCATTTTCTCTTGCATCCTGGTAGACATGCTAGCTTATTTTTTCAGGTCCTTTAGGACATAATCTTCCATTCCTTATCAGGCTCACTCCATCTCCAATAAGGTTATGCAGGGATTCAATCCTAAGTATAGGCCTGGCAGCCAAAGGAAGAAATGGGGGTCATCCTCTGAGGGGTCACCTATTGACTTGCAGTGGGGAGATGTCTGTACCGTCTTCCAATACTGGGGAAGTTCTAGCTTCTATTAGGGAGACATTGGCTACCTCATCAAGCCCTGGGTTTGAGGCCAAATTTCTTAGAGTGGGAGCCCTAAGATATCCCTATTCTATATTTCAGTGGTCCCAGGTTTTCCAACCAGGGCCCTGATCTTAGCATAACAGATATTCCTGGGATGAGCATTTAAAATTCTCTGGAGCTCTGCAATTCCAAATATAAGGATCTGAGTTTGCTCCTTAGCTGTGCTCACTCTTCCACTACATGAAATTAGGGCCAATTCCTAATTGGCTCTCATACATAGTCTTTACAGTTCTTTTACTGCTCTCATTTTTTCATTATCCCTCTGCTAAGCATCAGTACAACTTATTAACAACCAGCCAACTCCCCTGTCCCTTTAGACATAGTTCCAGTCATACTTTTCAAATGCCTGAATCATCTCACCACCAAAGGCATTCCCATCCACCAGGACTTCTTACCAGATCAACATTGGTGAAAGCTTTAGCCATTGGCCTACTGCCTTGTGCCAGGGCTTATCCATGCCCCACATTCTACAGGGGATGGAGTTTCCCTTGTCAGCTGGGCAGTGAATGAGCCAGTCCTCAAGCCCCATCTTAAGATGCCTTCTTAGCCCATTGCTGATATCATTGATACAGTTCTCCAGGAAGAAGATGCCAAGGTGGAATTAGGCATGCCAGAGATTTATTGGGGAACAATTCCTGTGAAAAACAAAGGGGAGAGGTAGCAGGAGAAGGAGTAGTCAGTGAAAGTAATGATGGACTCATTCTGGGGCAAGCAGTATAAGGACCCCTGCCCTAGCTGTGAGGGAAGTTCTTCAATAAAACCTCAGTTCTGCTTTGAGTTCTGGAAAGAACTCCCTCATCCATTGATTTCCATGGATATTGACTTGATATCTGTATCTCTGATAGAGATAGGATCTTCTTTGACTATTATCTCCTATGTCACATCTAAAATGACTATTAGGGACCATGCCTTCCTTGAGGGATATTCACCTTTAGTGCAAATTTTGAAGCCCAAAGTTTATGACTTGAACAGTCACAAACTTTTTCAGATTAGGCTGATGGTTTCTTTGGCAATATAATTTCCTCAAAAATTTGTAAGCTCCAGAAATGTTTGTTTCATTATCCATAAGTCCTTTCCTGGAGATAACACATAAGCTTATATTGTTTCATTGGACTTAGCAAATGTTTTATCACAACATCCAAGGATTCTAGATTTCAAGCTTAACTGCTAATCCAATGCCACATAGTTTGGGTTTCTCTTGTGGGAAGAATCTGACTTCAAGCTACCAATTCAAGGTAATAAGTAAGGGTGGTCTAAACAGTTAATAACAAGAGAATAAAAATAATTCAGTGGCTTAATAACTATGGAAGTTTATATGTTTCTCATGAAACTGTCTATGGAGGGTGTTTCAGGTGAACTGGCAATTGATAGTAGCCCTACCATCTTCAGCATGTCACTTCCAATGTGGCTCTGATCATCACCATTTCAAGCCCAAAGAGCATGGAGGCACACACATAGAAGTCTAAAAGAGGCGTGCATTACTTCTGTTCACATAACCTTTGGGGGAATTTAGTCACGTGAGATAATTCTAAGGGGCTTGGGGAATGAATTGCTACAATCATAGCCTAGCTACAATTCTATTAGTATGAAAGAACGTGAGAATGTATTCTAATTGACAGCTTACTCTAACTTTTCTCATGAGTGTTAGCTTTTTCAAATTATTTCTCCTCAAACTCAACATGTCCAGAACAGAACTCATTATTTTCCCCCATATTCAGCTCTTCCTCCTGCCTTTTCCACATCTCTTAATGACATCACCATTCTTCTAGCTACCCCTTCTCAACATATTGGAGTGATTGTTGGCTCTCTCCTCTCTGTCATTACCCATATCCAACTGAGTGCCAAGAAATTATGCGTTCTCCTTGATTGCTGCCCTCCAGGTCTGTCTCCTTTCTATTTCCACACCACGAATTTAGGTCAGTCCTCTTTACTACTTACCTTAATTATGTGATGACTTTCTGAGTTGTTTGCACGGTTACAAATGTTTCTCTATTTTCCAAATAACCTGATGAAGTAATCTTTCCAAAGCATATCTCTGAAATATCACTTTTATGTTCGATGGTTCCTCAGAGTCTATACAAAATTAAACACAAATTAGCTGCTATTCAATCCAAGTAGTCTTGCCTTCCACGCCTTTGACTTTTACACCAAACTTTCCAGAAAGGATTAGCTGCCAATGCCCAAATACGTCCCCTGTTTTCTCACTTCCAAGCTTCTGCTAGCCCTATTCTGCACTTTCAAATTCACTTTCCCCTACTAGGGATAGCATAGAATTAAACATACGCTCTGGAGACCTGATTTCTTATCTCAGCCCCACCACCAGCTGGTTGACCTTGACAAGTCATTTAATATCTCTAATTCTCTGTTTCATCATTTCAAAACAAGGATAAAACACCCACTTCACAAGGTTGTTGTCAGGAATAAATACAATAACTTCAATAAAGTGCCTATGTATAATAAGTGTTCAGTTAAGTTCACTTTGTTTTCTCCTTCTCTCTACTGAAATTTTGCCTACTTCAAGTATTACTTCCTCTTTTAAGCCTATTGTATTAGTTACACTATTGTTATTCTTGTTACAGATAAAGTCCCAAGTAACAATGTGCTTATGTGCTTGGGCTTGTCCTCTTGTAGCTCTGCTCTTGCTACAAGATACCCATGTCCTGGGTAGCCCACTGGTCCAAGGTGAATAAGAGACACATGGAGTAGATCTGAGCACAATCTATAGCTTAGAACCAAGCCCAGCCTAGACGTTGGTCTAGCCAACAGACACACAAAAAAATTGTACAAAATTTGAAATGTCTGTATGAAACCCAAGCGGAGATATCCAGTGGGGATAGGATATAACAAGTTTAGAGCTAGAAGAGGGCTGTCCAATGGAAGTATAATTCTAGGAGTTTTCCATGGCTTTGGCCATGGAAGCCAAAACAAAAACGAACAAACAAAACTAAACTAAAAGGTCTCTGATTAGAGAAGGTCCAAAGTCTGGGCACTAAATTTCACGCCTGTAGTGAAGATTGGGTGAGACATGTTTATCTTGAGTTCTTACTATGCCAACCTAAAGAAGGGAATGTGTTAAATGAGGCAAAGTGTTGGATGGGAATCTGCAAATGAGAGATGGAGCTTTGAGTCAGCTGACCCAAGTTCTCAGGAAGTCCTGAGACTGTGCAGCTTTTCCTTCCTTTGGATTATGAACTTCTCTGAGAGTTTCATGAGAGCTATAAATCCTTCCCCAGAGTGAAGCAAAAACACAGTTCAGAGCATTATTCCAGAGCGTTATGTATCCTCTAAAGGACTCCAGGTTAAAAACACCTGGAAAGATTAATTATTATTATGGTTTTTTTCTCTTTCAACTTTTTTTTCCCTTTTCATCTAATCAGATTTTTCTATAAGCTATCAACTAGCGGCAATGGAGTTCATTGCAGACGGTGGGAAAGTGATCTTGGCATTAAGGTTGACTCCATTGTGGCATAAGCTTATGGCTATCTAGACTGTCTTGTTAGGTTTGGAGTAAAAAGGGAGAACTAACTGATCCTCTTCTTGTTCCTGGAAATTGATATAAAAGAGACCTAAATTCTCTTTTTTCATTTTCTTGTCTTTGTGTCTGTATGAGGTGTTAGGTTGCTATTTATAAAGCTAAGATATCTTCCGGACTCCACTTCAGAGGCCAAGTGGCATGTTACTAGTGAAAAAGAAACTGAATTTGTGTCTCCTGGATAAGGGAATTAAATGCTTATTGAGAAAAATTACATGGTAGACTTAATCCCATGGACTGGGTGACTGCCATTCCAAGTAATGAGACAATAAAAAAAAAATACGAAAGCCTTGGTCATGGATGGTGAAAACTCTCTAGATAAAAAGCACTTTTCTCCTTCATAAAATTATGGAAATTCATGATAGGAAAGGATATTTAATCCAGTGAACTTGTTGCTTGTCAGCCTTTTACTATTATTTAAACAATGTTATTTTCCAGTTCAGTTTAAGTCTAAAATAATGGCTTTCTCAATTTTTTTTTCACTTGGAATGGGAGGCATTTACTTCTGACATTAACTTTTAAAAAGTATCTAGCATATATTTTACCTTCACCTATCTACGAAAAAAGTGGCACAATAGAGTAGAAGTGGCACTAGGTGGAAATCAGAATATCTGGGATCAAATCCTACTCCAGATAAGAGCTGTATATCTTGGAGCAAGTCCCTATACCTCTTTGATTTTTTTCTTTGAAACTGAGGACAATACTTTCCCTGCTTATCTGCTAAGGTTGTGGCAAAGTTCAAATGAGGTAAAGTATATCCAAAGCATTTTTGTCAAGTTTAAAGCTCAATTTTTAAATGAAGAAACTGATGCTTAGACGGGATGTCTTGAGTAAATACACAGCCTTGTTACCGAGCAAGGACCCTCGGCTTTGACTCAAAATTCCCTTTGGTGGAACATCTGAACTTCTTTGGTACAGGGATGAGGACTTGGATAAACTGCTTAAAGGGTGTGTGTGCAAGGGTGGGATGCAAGATGCTGCCTGCATCCCCAAGGGACCAGCTGTATTAAGATTACATGGTTGTTGAACCACTTCATAAAGAGGGAGGACACTAATAATTATAGGGCTTTTTGTTTTGCAAAGCACTGTTTACAAATTTGAGGCCAGAGGGGAGTTGCTTGACACAATAGCAGAGATATAAAAAGCAGGGAGAAGGAGAAAGAGAAATCCTAATGTTTGGTCATTAAATAAGGGACTTTGAATGAAAACAAAAATATGAAATGGAGAATTGTATTAAAGCATTTGCTCTGCTCTGGGGCATGAGTTGTAAACGTTTTCTCAGTGCCACATGAATCTTTAATACAATCTCTCTTGCTCAGTGTTTCTGGGAGGAGGTTTGCTTTTGGGGTAAATACTATAAAGCTCCGAATTCTTACATCAAGGCTGAGGCAGAACCAAACCAAGGCTGCCCCCTGGAGGACAGCCAGATAAGAAAGTTCCATGAGGATTAACAGGGAGAAAAAGCTAAACACAGAGGTCCATAATTATTAGCAATTATTTTATTGTTGCAACCAGCCAGCTCCTGAGTTGACAGAGAACAACTAACAACTTAGCTTCCCAGAGAAGGGAGGAGTGGCTGTGTTACAGTGTATTGTCTTTCAATTCCTTACCATAGTTACCATGACTGCTTAGCTTTTTAAAAGCTACATGGAAAAAAAGGACACATTCAATGTGTTCTATTTCCATCATTAAACTTCACTTTTCCTCTGTATCCTCTCTCAATCAAAATATATCTCAGCCATACATTAAAATTAACCTTATAGAAAGCATTCCCTCTCTATGTTATAATTACTTATTCATTCTAACACATCACAGCAGTAAGCACTTTTCTTTAATAAGAAAAGCAGCATGAATCTAAAGAGTCAGTTTAAAGTAAACAACAATATAGCATGTGAAAGACTCATGTTTTGAAGCTTGTGAAATTTTTGTGAATTTTATATGAAAATAAATTTGAATTCATTTTTGGTTATCCACTGCTTTATCCACAGAATATCCAGCTTTATCCACTATACATTCAGAGTTGAGGCTTGCTTTTACCTCAGTTTTCCTAGCGAAAACCTTTGGCTAGATGTATCAATTGATTCATGAGGCATCTTGCAAGTATCTTTAAAAGGATAGTTATTGATAGAACACAACGCTTTCTTTTATTATGCCTACAATCCAGGAATGGAAGTTGGTGAACTTTTGGATTTTTACAGAGACTAAGGCACTACTGGGTTTAGAGGACAAGAGCTGGGAGAGTCTAAACATACTGCAACATGAGGGACAGTACTGTACAAGAAGGACTTGTCATCTCCAAATGCCAACACGCCCTCATTGAGAGACACCCCTGTATTCTACTAAGAAGTTCATAGATACATAGGAAGAGAATTACAACTTATTAATCTTTGATTCATCTTTATGAAGATTAAAACTAAAGCTTAAACCACTATGGTTGTTATGCAACCTTGCTTTACTGCTAGGTGATGAATAGGGAGTGACAGAGGACATTACCCAATTTATTGCAGCCACTCATACCATCACAGGCTTATGATACTGGTTTCCCTATCAGAGCAACCAAATATGCCAAGACTCACATCCACCTTTACTACCAAGTGAATCAGAAACTAAGGGTATTAACTGGTTGTTTTGAAAAAGTTGGTTGAGTTTCTACTTTCAACCATTAAACCATTCAACAACAGATAAAGGAAATAATTATTCTATGTTGAAAGGTTAAAGACGACATTGTAGATTTCTTGATGGCTGAGGGAAGAAAACCAAATGCTGGTAGATTTTGACAAAGATTCTTTGGTGATACCCAAGGTCAGCAGGAAAGAGTTCTTTGATTAATTATTAATGACCGCTATGGATGTAGCAGGGGCACTCACACCACATATTTGCCATTGGATATATTTAAAATGTTCCAAAATTTCTTATAGTATGCATTATATAATTTTAATTATAGTGAATCAATAAACATAATATCTATAATACTATTAGATATCATTGCATATTATATTGATAGACGTTGAATCCATTAGCAAAGTAATTTTAATTGCTCATTTAAATGCATGCCTTGGTAGTGAAAATAAAACTATAAAGGATTAATTAGGATCCAGAGAGAGAGAGAGAGAGAGATTTATATTCTTGATCAATTTAATTATTGTGGTTTGGGGAGCACGACGCCCCAGAAACAAAGAGTATTATTCTTAATCTATGATCCATGACTCCTCTTCAGGAAAAAAATTCTTTGTCCACAACATACATTTTCATTGATTCTTATCTTCTCACTATTGTAGCTGAGGCTTTAAAAGTAATCACTTTAATGTTTTTAAAGCCTGGTTTTAAAATCCAGGCTGAGTTGAAAATTTTTGGTTTACTGAATTATTTCTCGATTTCCAGGGATCTGGAAAGCTGATATTTGTGATTTCAGCAGAAACATTTCTCAGACTCCTCAAAGCCTGAAATTATACTAAGTTTTCTTACAATTTAAGTAAATGCCTAATTAGACCCAAGATCTTGATATTAAATACCATAAAGTTTCTCAATAGACCTCTCCGATACCCAGTGAACTTATTAATTCTACTGATGTTATAATAGATAATGAGGAAATACACCCAAAAGCTAATAAACAATGCATATGGGCAGTTACAATATGAAATTATGGAATCAGTTTTTAGTTCTACATTGAGATCTAGAAGTGGATTAGATACTGGAATTAAGAGATGAGTATTCTAAAATTAAACTAAATATATTTGCCATTGCAAAACTCAGCATTGTGGTTAGGCTTACTATGCCCTTATTAAGGAGTAGCCACTATTCATTGTGAGACTGGTGAACCAAGAACATCAATTACCCAGTTAGTGAGATGAAAACATAATTACTCTTATTTATTATCATTTGAGTATTGACCACATACTTACCATACCTCTGAACCACTTCTCATTTATTCTCTCCCCTTTAGAATTTATAACCTGCTTTAGCCAGTCCAATTCTGTTTTTCTAAGATAAGAACACTGGATCTTCAAGAGACGAGAAAGAGATTTTATTAGGTGATTATCATAGCATAAATTATAAGTCAGAGTCTTACTAAAAATATCTATCTAAGGATGAGCATTTTTTTTAAAAACGATGTAATATATCTTGGGATTATTTTAGAGTGGGAAAAAAATTTAATAAAGTTTCCAGAGATTCTTCTATAATTTTAAAAATTATAAAAATTCAAAGATCACATTGGGAGTGGATTTCTAACTGAAAGAGTATACAAAATGCAACTTAAGGGACTGGCCCCGGGGCCGAGTGGTTAAGTTCGCGCGCTCCGCTGCAGGCGGCCCAGTGTTTCATTGGTTCAGATCCTGGGCGCGGACATGGCACTGCTCATCAACCCACGCTGAGGCAGCGTCCCACATGCCACAACTAGAAGGACCCACAACAAAGAATATACAACTATGTACCGGGAGGCTTTGGGGAGAAAAAGGAAAAAAAATAAAATCTTAAAAAAAAAAATGCAACTTAAAAAATTCTAACCATGAAAAAAATCCAGAATACTTTGCACTAATTTTCCAAACCTCAATTTCAACTCTGTTTTTCTGATCTGTAAAGTTAATCAGGGAATTTTGGGAAAAAAAGAAAATATAACAATTAAAATATTAGTAAGTAAGATGAACCAAATCCAAGTTATGTGTGTTTATCAAAATAGTCTTCAAATCAAATGGCAATCACATTTAATCCTGGCCTA
Organism: Equus quagga; assembly: GCF_021613505.1. Lineage (NCBI taxonomy): Eukaryota > Metazoa > Chordata > Mammalia > Perissodactyla > Equidae > Equus > Equus quagga. Next base: position 51,400,818 of record NC_060280.1, on the reverse strand, counting down.
CATGGTACTTTTCAGAATGTAGTTAGGCACACTCATTTGGGCTGGTCATAATATAGATTTTCTAGTATCCAATCACTAAGCCTTTGCTAAAAAGTTTTAGCAAAATACTACTACTAAGATGCATTTTTATAATGTCTTTCAATTTACAAAATACTTCCTCTACCTCCCTTACTTATTCCTAACAATGTCCTTGTGAGACTGTAGGAAGGATATCTCATTTTTGCACTTGAAAATTGAGAAACCATGCTGTTAAGTGATTTGACCAAGACTACAAAGGTACTATGGGGCAGTAGATGGAAATCAAAGATAGGTAACCTGCTTCTGGTTCCCATACTCTTCCCACCTCGTGGGTCTCATCTTTGGTACCTCTCATTAGCTGAGGACGCCCTGATGAGAATATTGCAGTTTTTCAGGATAATGAAACAAAGCACTGAATGGAAAGTATTCTAATTTTCAGGATTCCTATATATCTATGTGTGTGTGTGTATTTATTCATTCAGCACCCATTTAATGAGTGTCTACTGTTTGACTAGTTCTGTTCTTGATACTGAGAGTGCAGTATCAGCAGTGAACAAGAAGACACAAATCTGAGCCCTCATTTTAGTGTGGAGAGACAGCTATAAAATAAAAATAAAAGTATAAATATGTAGTAACTTTAAAAGTAGTAAGTTCTACAGAGGAAAAATATTTAAAAAGCAGAGAAGGGAAGTAGGGAGTGCCAGGAAGGTGGGTAGTTGGGAGCAGTGTGAATAAAGGAGGTAACAGCATTGAAGATATCTTAGGAATGGAGTTCAGTGCAAAGAAAACAGAAGGGCAAAGACTCCAATGCAAGAATGTACATAGAGGAGTTAAGGAATGGCCGAGCCCCCAACCCCCCAGTAAAACAAGAAATAAAAGTCATAGCAACAATGGGGGCCAGGTGGAATGGGGCATTGTGTATTATTTCAAGAATTTTGGCATTTACTCTAAATAGAGAACCTCAGAAGGAAAAAAGGCCCTTTCCCACCACAGTTAGATAGAAACATATTTTAGTATTGGTTCAAAACTCTAAGATAATATTGTGCCTCTATTCTTCCACATTTCCTAAACTTTAAATAGGAAAGATGGACAAGACATTACAAACATAACCCCATTAAATTCTGAATTTTAGTGGCTCTAAATATAGTAATTTAATAACTGTATATTGTAAGAAACAAATAAACAAAAAACCCTCTCCTATTTCAGCTAAGTTTTTAGCCCATCAAAATGTTCAGATGCTCAGTCTCGACAGGAAGCAATAAATAGAATGGCTTTACTGAGATATAGGGAAAGGTTCATATGTGATGAAAGAGTACCAAAACTGAAGTCAGAAGATATGGGCTGAGTCCAAGTTCAAACATATTCATGATTCTGAGCAAATCACAAAACTTTTCTGAATCTCAATTCTTTCTGTTTTGTCTCCCTCTGAAGAGTATGATGAAGATCAAATGAGACTCTGTGTATATGTATTTGCACATGTGTGTGTTTGTGTAAGCACTATAAATCATTGTAGATATAGAATACATTATTATAAATAGTAGTAATGATACAATTCAGAAATACTCAAATGACAAGAAATTGGACTTCCATGAATACCTTAAAGTAATTGAGATTGTTTACTCTGGAAGACTCCTGCCCTCTTAAATGAGGATGTTGCCCAGAATCCCATCTAGAATTCCATCCAATCTCGTTCTCTTCTCTTATTCAGTCTACATGTTTCCCCTGAGTTCCAGAGCCATATTTCCAGAGCCATAAGCATATAACCTCAAAATTAATATTTACCTAACTAAGCTCATTATCTTTCTCCCTTGCTCTCTCTCCCCACGTAGTCCATTTTCTCAGTGAATAGAACTGTCATCCATGCAATTTCTCAAGTTACAAACCCAAGAGTCTTCATGTACTCCTCCCTATCCCTCACATTCTCCATTTATTTGAGAACACTGATCCTAGGGTCAGTGCTTAACGGCTTGATTGAATTTTGGCTCTGCTACTTACTAGTAGTGAGACCTCAGCAATCACCATTTAATCTGTTTGTGGTTCAGTTTCCTTATCTGTAAAATGAGTATCAAATGTGCTACTCCACAGGGTGCTTGTGAGGATTAAATACACACACCCCACATATCTTAGAATAGTTGTATACTGGGTGCTATATAACTATTCTCTATTATAGATATTAGTAGTAGTAGTATTAAATCTTATGGGTTCTATCTTAGGATGATCCACTGGCTTTACCTTTACTCTCTTTACCCATTACCATAACATTACTGCAGGCTTTCATCATCACCTACTTGAATGACACTTGGCCTATCTTTTTCATCAGTTTTACCACACCATAGAGGTGGATTAATTTGTCTACCTCCACTTCTGGACAATGAGCTCTTTGAGTACAGAAGCTATCTTTTACTCATTTTCATATGCTCAAAGCCTAGTATTGGGTCTAGCACATTGTGGCTACTAAACAGATATTTACTGGAAGGAAGAAGAGAGGAAAGAAGGGAGGGAAGGAGAAATGGAAAAAGAAAGAAAGAAAAGAAGGAAGAGAGGGAGGGCGAGAAGGAAAGAAAAGCAAATGAAATGATGGGGAAAGAAATGAAAAGGAAGAGTGAGAGAGGAAGGAGACGTATGAGCTGGCTTTCTTTTCGACAGTTTCTCACGCTTGAGTCCCCCTTCTACAGTGCTAGGAGAGTTACCATCTTAAAAGCAAAATGTTCATGTTAAAGCATACATTAAGAAGCTCATTTGATTGCCCAATAGTATAAAAGACAAATTCATAGCATGCAATTTCTGTTTTCTAATTATCTTTCCAAACTCAACTTCTGTTACCACTTATCACTTCTTTACCTGCTTATCCCATAGTCTAGATACACTAAATTTCTTGCCATTCCCTAAACTCATCAGAAATTTCCACCTCTCAACACTATTCCCTTTTCCTGGATGATTTAGCCTCTTCTTTGTCTGGCAAACTTTTATTCATTATCCTCTAAATCCCAGCTCAAATATTTTCTCCACTGTAAAGCTTTCTTAGATTCCCTTAAGTTTAGGCTTTTCTACAGAATTTTGTCCATCCCTCTACTGTAACACTTATCTGGTTGAATAGTTTGTTTTTTTAATATATTGACGCATATAGTCTGCTGCTTCTTGGGATCAGGGATTGTGTCTTGCTCATTTCCCCAACTTCTGACACACAGGAGGCTCTCCATGGCTGATTTCTTGAGTGAATGAATGAATGAATGAATGAAGGCACTGACTTTTTCCATTTTGTTTCTATAAAAAGAAGTGTTTTTCAAATCTCAGTCTCTGGACAAGTGTGATGCTGATTTCAAAAGAATCACTGGAGAAGTGAATTAAAGGTTCTAATCATCAGAGATTCTGAATCAACAGGTCTGACATGTAGCCCCATAATCTGCACTTTAACAAGCTCCCCAGGTAAGACCACTTGTGCACATTTTTCCCTGCACAGATATGTCCAGCTAAAGGGGTCGGAGCTGAAATCTAGTTTGGAGTCCTTTCAGCTAGCCAATTTCATGTGCTTTAGGAAAAAGGAGCACAGCTTCTAATACTAAATCAAGCACTGTGGATGCTAGTGTGATCCTTCTCAGAGGATGCCGAATTTAATTAGAAATAAAGAGGAATTTGTCAATTATATAAGTGATTAACCTCCAAGAGAAGACAAAGGCAAGGTGCGGATTTTTTTTAAAAAACAGCTAGGCAGTCGTTATTCGAGGATATTTTAAAACAACTGCTTGAAGATAGGGTTTAAAGAAGATATCCTTACACATTCTGGCTTCCAATATACAAGTGAATATCAATTCCAGCAAATAATTATATGTAATCTTTTGTTTAACACAATTCAGCTAAAATCCAGCTGTATCAGAACCCCAGAACTTGAATTATTACAATGATTTTGAGTTTCAGAATGGAAGTAGTATGAGAATCTGTTTAAACATTAACTAAGATCAATTAACCTTCCAGGTTTCAAGTCAATTTCTCACAATGGGATTTTCCTCTATTATTTATTTTAAACGGTTCATCAAATTATTGCTTAAAATTTATAACAGAGAAGTGCTCATAAAAGCTTCATGTATTTAGATACTTTTTGTATATCTGAACACATCAGACATCCACATCAGATATCAGGTTCCACACACCAACGCCCTTGTAGACATTACTCTCTTCACCTGGCAACATTTCAGTCATCCTTAAAATCCAGCTCAAATATATAGTTGTCTTTTAAAATGGATGTGGCATTGTCTCATTGTTATTAACAAAATAAAAGCAACTCTCTGAGAGGAAGGAGAGAAGGAGGGAGAAAGAAAGAGAAAGCTGCTCTAAAAATCCTGTGGTGGGAAGCTGGACTTTGGAGCCAGACAACCTGTAGGAGTAAAATCTAGGGTCTAACATTTATTAATTGTGGGAACTATAAGAAACTCACATAATATCTCTCTGTCTTAGTTTTCTTAAATTTAAAATAGTATTAATATGGACCTCATTTTACGTGGTATGAGGATTAGACAATAAATGTGAAGGAGTAAACTATGTAATACTGGATGCAAAAATGGTTAAGAAATAGTCACTGGGAGATATTTAATGATGTTTACCAGGAAGTGTCATGGCATCCAGACTGCTCCTGAATTACGGGTAATCTATTTTCAGCTCAGACTACAATAATAAAGTTACTTTTCCCACTAAAAAAGCAACATCCCAGGTAGAATGCAGAATACAGAATTCTGATCAAGTGGAATACATAGCGCACTCACGTCAGACAGTGCTCTGTGGAACAAGCAGAAAAAGGCCATTTCTAAATAATTAATGCCAGATACGCAGATCGGGACGAAGAAAGCAAATTTTTCATACTGATAAAATGAATAAAGTTTCTAAAGTGAACTTTGAGGAAATTCAAATCTAAGAATCAGAGTTTTTTGGTAAACAAGTTTTACAACAAAACATGACTATCCCAGTACGTACAGTCAACAATTATTCAACCTGCACTTCCTGAAATCCAGCTGGTGCAAGGCTGTTATTCTAATGAGAAAGGTACTCAAGAAGCTTGTGGCAAAGGCCAGCCCAGGATGCACAGAAAAGGACTGGAAGAACCTGAATAACAAGAGCAAAATAAAAATATAAACCAGACTGGATCAGTCTATCTTAACATAAATGGATGCAACCACTTCAGTGAGGCTTAGCTTGTCTCCTGGTGATGGAAGGGAACTTGAAATTAGCATGTAACATTGTTATACATTATTTGACTTCAAATTGTCTAGTGATGGTCTCAAAGTGTTGATACAGTCCTTCTCAATCCTTTTTTTCCTTTTTCACAAAATTCAAAGTGTAAAAGTCTCTCCAATTATTGTTATATATTGCTCTCAAATCTAAATGTTCACTACTTACCCATTGCAGTAACATTTCATTGCAGTAACATGCCTATCCAGAATAGGTATACCAGCCAAGCAACGTGCAGGTAAAGAAGACAGTTTGGGGAAGAAATTTTTATATCAGCACATCTGTAAAGGTCTTTAAGGCAATTTGAGGGGAAAATGTCAAATTACCAAGGAATATTAATTAGGCTTATTGATTCACATTCTTCTCTTCTTCCATTATTATAGATCATACATTTTCCCCAAATTCCAAGGTTCTTTAGGGTGAGATAAATAATGCTTTAGCATGAAGCTTTTAATGTAGGCTGTATATAACTGACTAAAGATTAAAAAACATTTCTGCTAGAATCTAGGTCTGAAACAAGTGGGAAAGAAAACAATTTGGATGTTGCCTGTAGCATGCCTGAACTCACTCAATAGAACACCATGACCCAGGGCAGTGAAAGACAGAAATATTTTAGGCAATTTCTGTTTTAAGAAAAATCACCAGCCTGTCTGGTTTGAAGCGGTTGCTCCTCCAACCCTACTTCATACAAATAAACAGCACTGAAAAACGGAAGATCACAAGTAGGGTAGAAGAAGCCTCGAACGACTTTTAATGGAATATTATGTGCCCAAAACACAAGGGGTTTAAATTAGTAGCTTAAAACATTCCATTTGCCACACATCATAGAAAGTAAGAGTCTCTTTTTGGTTTCTCTTTGGTTACATTTCTCCAAATCCTTGACCAGCTGAATTGTTTGTTCCAGGTCATCAAACTCCTTAATAACTTAAATTCCCAAATTCAGACTTACAAAGGATATGGCTGGCTACATAGTGCTGTCAGTTCACTTTGCAGAAAAAATAATGCTACACATATACACTTGCATGTACTCACACACACACACCAACCATGCACACGCACGATTCCTTCAGAAGCACAGATTAAGAACATATTACCACAAGAGTAAGTATAAAGAGGAATTTTAATATGTAAAATAGCATATGACAATTATGCCAAAGCCTTATTTGACTTTCAAAGTTTAAATTCTTCACAATCTTTCCCAGATGAAGCCAAGTTGTCTCATCTGCCCTCAGATCTCTGGCTTTAGATGAAATCACATAGGGAGCCTTTCTCAATACAGGCTCTAAAGAAAAATCAGTTCTATAACATATGGATTGTTGTTACATAGAGGGGAAAAGAGCTTCATAGTCAAACTGGGTAACGCTCAGTCAAATAAAGCTAAACGGGTTTTCATTTTTGGTTTGCTAATTGGTAGGGTTTCTTACAAATGGTAATGTGTATTGTTTGTAAAATGTTAATGTACACCGCAAACTGGGAAATGGGTGAAGACACAATGCTACATGTGGTGTACAGTATTTCCCAAAGTTATTTGAGCATCTCATGGGAGTGGTGTTATAAGGCAGACATGGTTGGAAAATGCTACATTCTTTGCATCCAGGACCCCTGAGTCTTTCCTTTTTGGGATCCTTTAAACCACTCCCTCATACCCAATTATTCTTCTTCCTCTCACAACCCTAACAGTTCCCCGTGCTCTCATGCTGCTCTGGACCCTCCCGTTGGTAAAGGCTAATTTTATACAAATGTAGGCAATTATCAAATTTAATTTCATTGAGATTTTTTTCTTTATTTATAACAACAGCAAAATCTAGAATTTTTTTATTGTTTGCTATATATTAGGCATGGGATAAGCTCCATATATTTTTTAATTAAAAATTTTCATAATACAATATCTGATTCATACAAGATAAGTAACATGTATACATTAATAATAATAAAAAGAATGCCCATTAATCCATCACACAAACTAAGAATAATAGCATAACAAATGCGTTAGCATCTACTTAGTGCTCCTTTCCTCTCCAATCCTCCTGCCACCAGAGGTAACCACTATACTAACTTTAGGATGTATCTTCTCTTGATTTTAAAATGTGTAATAGTTTTTCAAATATATATCTGTCCCTAAACAATATATTTACTTTTGCTTGCTTCTGAGATATATAAAAGTGGAATTATAGTACACGTAATCCTCAAAGACTTGAATTTTTCACAAAATAATATTTTCTAAGATACAACCATGTTGTGGGTAGCTGGAATTCATTCCTTTTTTGCTGCTACATAATATTCTATTGCATGGCTATACCACAATTTATCTCTTTTCCTGCTGAGGAACATTTAGGATGTTTCTAGTCTTTTTGCTATTACAAACAATAATACTACTAGAAATATTCTTGCACATGTACAAGCTTTTCTTTGGGATATAAAATTAGACTGAGTCATTCACATGAATATAATGAATCACATTATATGAGACTGTTAAACTTTAAACATAAAGCCGTATTGCTCTCCAAAGTGATTTGTACCAATTTACAGTCCCATCAACAGTATTTATCAGCATTCTTATCAGCGCTTCTCATCGATAACAATCAAGGTTATTTTATTACAAGTTTAAAGTTGTTATAAATACTAGTGAATTAAACCTGTTATCATTATATCATATATATGTGATATATATCTCTCCTATATATATTCTATGCCAAAGAATTCTTTTTATCAGAGATGCATTTTTCTGACATTAATATAGCTATCTTAGTTTCCTTTGTTCTTTCTGGTTAGTATGCCTGATATATCTTTTTCCAACCTTTTGCTTTTTGGTCTTACATTTCTAGGTCTTCAAAAATAACATATAAACTACTTCTATTTTTTACCTGTCAAGTTCAGTCCATTTATATTTACTGTGATCATTGATACATTTGGATTTGTCATACTGGAATATATTTGTTACATCCTACTCTTTTATTTCTATTTATCTTGCCTTTTATATGCTTCTTTACATTTTATTTTTATGGAATGATTTGGCTGTTATAACTTTTTCTTTCGTGGTTATCCTAAAAATTATGTGATACATATTTACCTTTAAAAAGCTAAAGTTATTCAGTATCTTAAGCCCCCAAACAATAAAAGAACTCCAGAATCTTGCTATCTAAAGTATGGTCTGTGGCCATCACTACTGGGCTTACCTGGGAGCTTACCTAAAATGCACATTCTCAGGTCTCACCTTAGACCAAATGTTGTAGCCATTCTGTAGAAAAAGGATGGGCCCCACACAAAATTTGGTTCAGATGTCAAGTCTGATGATGACACACACGCATACACACATAGGAAAAGGGAATTAAAAAGATTACTACTCACAAAATGAGGTTTGCTGGGTGAAAATATGTGTCCCAAGCAGGTCTGAAAATGGCTACAAAGAAATAAGAAAGGAGATTGGCTTGGAGTTTTTAGGGTAGGGTGGCTGCAACAATTGCACTGTGAGCAGGATGTCTAGACTACGACTACCACCACCAGGGGTTTTTCTTCTCTTGCTTTGGACTTTTAAGGATCTGCTGCCTGCTAGTGAGCTTTTCCTTTGAACTGCGCCACTCTGTTCTGTATTTAATTGAGTTCTACCAAGTCTCTGTTAGAGATTTATCTAACGTAACTCAAAGGTTATAATTGGCATTTGGGGTCAGGTGTATAGTATTGGGGCCCTCCTTAAAGTGACCTTGGTTCCTGTATCTCGACGCAGACCTATCTGTGTGTCTCAGATTGAATCATGTGTCTTGATTCCAGCATAAGCCATGTCTGATACAAGGCTCATGGGAACAACTCTTACTCTGGGACCATTGGGTAGATGCCTCAACCAGGTGTTAGCTCCATTCTACAACGCTCTCAGAGGAAACACTGATGCCTTGTGCAATATACCAGTACATCAGGAGGTTGCTCATGTGGAAGAGCAGTTACTATGTGGCATGCTGAGGTCACACTCCTACAAGCAGATGGCCCACTATGACTCTACAAAAATGCCTTCACTGCTGCTACTGCTTATGTCTCTGTCACCTAAAAAGATCCAGACCCTCAAAGTTATATGGAAAATACCCATGGCACCCCTAATACACAACCAAGGGCTAATTCAACCATGTGCCATGAGGGAGGCCACTAACTCTGACAGTATGAACTTATAAATATGAGCAGGATAGAGGCAACTCCCAAATCTCCAAAGTAATCCAGTAGCCAAAAGAAAGACAGAACAAAGAAAATAAAGGAATAAAGAAAGGGAGGGAAGGAGGCCAGCTGTAGGGGGAGGAAGAAAAGTAGGAAGAAAGAAAGAAAAAGAAATAAAGAACCTGGATACAGGGGGAGGAAACAACCACAAAAAACTGAAACAGATTTGCAATTTGACCCAATTGGAAATCCAAAATTTACTGAAAGAATTTACACAACATAAAGATAACAGGGTACTGACTGGCTTCTGCAATTCTACAACATAGGTTCTGGATGAATTTCAATACCTGCTGACATGCATCACTTGGTAAATCTTCATGGCCTTAATCAATACAATGGCCCAAACTACTCTTATATCTGGGTCCCCTCTAAATTTAAACAAAATATCCCCTATAATCTTAGGAGAGTTACTGAACACAAAATAGAGGACAAAGAGATATGCCTCATGTCAATCATTGAAACTATTGCCTTGTCTAAATTTCCCAGGGATATAGCACCCATTGCATTGCCTTAAAATATCCCATAGTAGGCTTGAATGCTTTAACCCAATGAGTAATAAATAAAAATCAAATTAAATCTTTGGCCCTCACAAATTAGATTGTCAAAATAGGACCCCATGGATCATCCTTCCCTAATTAAAATAGTTAACAGTGCCTAATTAAATTAAAACAGAGCCTTCAAGAATTAAAACCCATTACATAAGACATATTTAGAGAAGGGTTGATTATCCCCACTGCTTCTCCATTTAACAGCCATGTTTAGCCTTTTCTTGAACTTGAAAAAATGAATGGTGCTTCACAACACTTTACCACAACCTTAATGCTGTGGTTATATCCATTAAGGCCCTCATAACCAATATAATTGAAAGTACTGATTCCATCTAATCAGAAATTAGTATACATTTTGCTATTATAGACTTGGCTAAAATGTTCTATTCAGTGCTTATTTCAACAGCCTTTCACCACAGTTTGCCTTTACCTTCCAAAGAACACAATACACCTGTTTGGGCTGAATTGTGTCCCCTCAGAATTCATATGTTGAAGTCATAACCCCCAGTACTTAGCATTTGACTGTATTTGTAAATAGAGTCTTTAAAGAGGTAACTAAGGTAAAATGAAGTCATATGGGTGGGCCCTAATTCAATATGACTGATGTCCTCATAGGAAGAGGAAGTTAGGACATAGACAACACACAGATGGAAGGGTGACCACATGAGGACACAGTGAGGAGGTAGCCTCTACAAGACCAGGAGAGAAGCCACGGAAGAAACCCAACCTGCTGACACCTTGGACTTCCAGCATCCAGAACTGTGAGGAAATACATTTCCATTGGTTAAGCCAACCAGTTTGTGGCATTTTGTTATGACAGCCCCAGCAAACTAATATAACACCTTTTTGCCATTGCACAAAGTCTTTGTGGGTAAGATCTTAATGGCATGCAACTTTCTCCAGGAGCTCAGATATGAAATTACTCTGGTGACATCCCCCTCTGAAGAGATTTATTTGATATATTCATTAAAGACACAGAAATACTTACAAAGTAGCTCACAGAAGGGAAATGGGCCATTGTTCCACATGTAGTACAAGGTCTTGCCATCTTACTTAACTTCCTAAAAATTATTTGGGAAACTGAGAGCAGCTCCATCCCTGATATTGTTAAAAAAACAGCTATTGACCCTCTTGGTGACCACAACATTAAACAAGCCCAACATCTTTTAGATCTTTTTGGGTTTTGAAGGTGACATATTCTTTATTTACAAAATTTTACTTAAGTTGCAAGTTGACCCACCTTGAATGGGACCCCTTCCAACCAAAGGGGAATTTGTTCAAATTATAACACAACAGGCATTCCCAGCGGTGCTTTCCAGAGATTACTCCAATGTAGAGGCTTTAGCAATCTCCTCCGATGCCTCCTGGAGACTCTGGGCACCCATGATGGCCTTAAGTTGGCATGGGCTTCTGATGCAAGAAACTGTCCTCCTCAGCCCCATTCTATATGTCATTAGGATGGCAACTGCTGGTCACATAATGGGCTTTCCTGGAAACAGAGGTTCTCACAGGCCTGGATCCATGACCTCCCACATCCAGTTTCCTGGGTTATGAAAGCAGCACTCTGCAAGCTCAACATGGCCACTTAAGCTGCCTTGCTACAGGATGGAGCCAAACCTGGGGCCCTGGCATATCCCACTTCAGGAAGGGGTGGCCTCCTCTGTCCGCAGTCCCTTGCCATACGCCATGATGCTGGAGAAGGTCACCCTTCTCACAGATCCCTTGGCTCCCAAGGGAGCCCCTTAGTATCAGCTGAGTGAACTGCAAAAGGAGTCCATCTACTTTATATATAACACATATGGATGGAGCTCTGCTAAGCAGAGAGCTACTGCTTTTCGTCCCTTAACCAGGATGTCAGCACAATTGCCCAAACTTTAGGCAGTCATCTCAGCACTGGATGATCTGGCCAACAATCAGCTCCATCTGCATATTTGTAGAGTCTGTGCCATTGTCAATGGTCTGGCTATACGGACCAACCAATGGCAGAAGCAACAATCCCTTATACAAGCTTTTACCCTTTTGGGTCAAGAATCCTGAGAATCTCTTGCCTCATAGATACCCAAAATATAAATCAACATTATATATATATATCTATCTATCTCTACCCATACTAAAGCCACAAGGCATCAACAAGACACTCCCATCCTCTTCAGAGTTCCAGACTTCATTTATAGTGACCAAGACATTCATTTCACTTCTCAGAATACACATGTTGGGCTTTTGCATGAGGCTTTCAATGGAATTTTCACCTCCCTTACTGGCCTCATAGAACACCATAATGGCTTACCTATGTTCAAAATCAATTAAATGAAACATGGCACATTTCAGTCATCACTCATATGACGACTGGCTTGAATTGTAATAAACAGTCTGACTCCATCTTTTTTTATGTTTGGCTGTTGACAGTTTTTAAGCCTCACCAATGCCTCTTCTGTTATGCCACACATCTGAGCAAGCTGAATAAGGCCCAGGTGTTCCTTTGTCACGTGCAGGAAGTTCAAAACCATGCATAAAAACCCTCATCCACCCCACCCCTAACCAACATAAAAATTCCAAGCCAGTTTCTTGGTCTGGCTCTCTCAAGCCATTTTTGGAATTCTTGGCAGCTTTCCTGCTCTTTCCAGCCAGCCTCATTATATGAGTAATAAACCTTTTCATACCTTCCTGGTGTGTGTGTGGCATCATCTCGACATCTAAACAAAATTTTTGGTGGGAGTACATCTTAATTCTCCAGAGTGGCTATAACATCCACTAAATGAGAATCCGCTTTTTTTTTTTTTTTTGGTATGCTTTTTGGTGAGGAAGATTAGCCCTGAGCTAACATCTGTTGCCAATCATCCTCATTTTTTTCTTCTCCCCGAAGCCCCAGTACATAGTTGTACATCCTAGTTGTAAGTCATTCCAGTTCTTCTATGTGGGATGCTGCCACAGCGAGCGTGGCTTGAGCAGTGTGTAGTCCACACCCAGGATCCAAACCGGCAAACCCCAGGCCACCGAAGCGGAGCACACAGACTTAACCACTTGGCTATGGGGCTGGCCCCAGAATCCACCTTTTTTTTAACTATTCCCAAGTGAATAAAGTATTAAGCACTGCTCTAGAACACTTTAATATCACTCTTTCCTCCCAACTAACATCTTCTTTTTCTTTAGTTCTGTTCCTTTTTTAACCTATAAGTAAGACAGTACTATTTTTATTATTTCATACAGGCAATGTTTATCTACATGTTTACCAACTTATTTGAGTGCCATTTCTTCTTCAATCTCTAACCTTCTGTCTATGGTCATTTTATCTCCTTCTTCCTTTAGCAGTCCCTTTATCTTATGGCTTCCCTTGTTGTCATTTCTTTGTAGATGATCCACCTTGCCTCTGTGGCTGCTTTTAAGAGCCTCTTCGGTTTTCTGCTGTTTCATTACAAAGTGTTGAAAGCGTCAAATTTTTTCCAATTTATTCTGCTTGGTATTTACTTTGCTTCCCTATGTGTGGATTCATATCTTTCATGAAATTATTTTCAGCCATTATCTCTGCAAATATTGCCTATCTTCCATTTTATCTATCCTAATTTTCTGGCAGTTACTTCAAATTACATTACACCCTATTCTGTCCTCCATATTTCTAAAACTTTCTTTTATATTTTCATATTTTTATCTTTCTCTGTACTATATTCTGAATAATTTATTTCAGTTCACTAATTTTTCCTTCAGCTGTGTCTGATCTGTTTAATCCATACACTGATTTTAATTTTATTTTAACAATTGCATTCTTTATGCCCAAAATTTATAGTTGATTACTTTTTCAAATATTCCCAGTCATTTTGAAGTCTCTCTTTGCTTTTGCATTTTTTATTCTTTTTTTTAATATTTTTAAACATTTCACTCATAGTTATATTGTATTCTCTGATAATTTCGATATCTGAAGTCTTTCGGGTGAAATTTCATTGTTTTTGCTAAATTTCAATCATGAAGGCTTCACTCTTAGTATTTTTGTTGATCTTGATTGTGAGCTAAATTTGCTTGAGTTTAATCTGTGAAAATCCTGTAGTCTAAACAAAAGTTGCTATCTTCCAGAGAAAATTTACATTGGCTTCTGCTAAGATCCAGCAGTTGCTGTCAACCTGGAATCACCTGAGTTCACGGTAAGAGTCCAAGAAGTGTATATCAGATTTCCCATCCCGCAACTCACACACAATTTAGTCTCTTATTATTTCACTAATATTAGCATTTTCTTTTGGGGCAATCTCACTTTTCCAGTTTGTTTTCCAATTACTACTCACTGCTCCTACTGCTGCCTAAGCTCATAAATTTATCTGAATATTTATTTATTTAGGAAGTGATTCTTGAGATTTTCCTTAACTCCCTTGAGTTCAGCAATGCATTAGAAAAGTATGTTTTATTTAGGATCTTGTTGATTTGTAGCAGAAGGGCCTTTGGAATTTACCTTACTCCTAGAAGCAGGAGTTGAATGATTAGAATTTTAGCCCCTTGCACTGGAGAGATATCCAGGCACAGAGGTGAGATGTACCTCTTAACTCATGCCCCAGAAGCAATTGCCTCCTCAGCCTACACATCATAGGGGCTTTCTGACATTTAAGCAGATATAGGAGACTCATTATTATGTACGTCTTCCAGATTTCATTTTTTGCATTATCTTGAATTATATTTTTATTAAAAATATTATTTTTATGTGATTGGTTATCTCTCTTGATTGTTTTATTTTGTTTTGCTTATTGTTTCATTTTTAGGGCATTTAGTACTACTTTTCAAAATGCCTCAGTATGCTGGTAATAATTACTAAAGAGATACTCTCTCTAAGTCATTTGCATTCTCATTCTGATAAACTAAAAAACACTTTAAACTCTTTGCCTGTATTGTCAATTTGGAGATTTGATTTATTCCTTGAATAAAAAAGCTAGTTTTGACTCAGATTTTAGTAGTTATTAAATTTTCATTTAACAGCCCATCTTTCCTAAGCTATAGTTTCCAACTGGTATAATTATTGTACGGAATTTAGAGTAGCTGGGTGTCACCTTGGTCGTTTAGCATATATAACTAATAGGTTACAATTATAACCGCAAAACTGTTTTGAAAAGCAAAATTAGCTTAGTAGCAATTAAATTCAGAAAGCCATTCCAAAGAAAGCTAAGTAATAACTTTAATTGAGTTTTATGTAAAATGGAAAAGCTTCAAAACATAATGTTTCTAAACATCTTGTAGAAAAGTAACATTGTACCTATGATTTTCTTGTTTCATCACAGTTTAGCTATAGAGACAAAAAAAGTACATTAAAATTTCACATGAAAAGATCATAATATATTAAAGAGCTTACAAAAATGCAAAGGTGACCTTCCATTGTTAGTAAATTCTCAAAATATAGTTTTACATATCTCTTAAGGAGGAAAAATTAACTTCCCCATTGTAGTTATCATGACTTTTTAGGAGTGAAACAAGATGAAAAAAGTTTTTATGTGATTAAAATTACCAAGAACTCTTTCTTGCAATCTCCTGTAATAATTAAAAGGACTCCATGGTATAATCATTTTCCTGCCCACCAGGGGATCTCTGCCATTCAATTTTATTTTCATCAAAGTAAATGAACGTTTTATGAATTGTCTTAATAACAGCTCACTTCCTGTCATAATGGAATAACTGATAGTGAACTTACCTTCCTGCTGTATATAACTACAAAAAAAGTGCAGAGTTGTGATTTATGAGAAAAGAGCGGCACATGTGAGCACAAATTTGCCTGGGCATTCTTTTTTTTTTCTATGTATAAGTTTGCACTTTTTTTTTTATTGAGTTCATAATAGTTTACATCATTGTGAAATTTCAGTTGTACATTACTGCTTGTCTGTCAGCACATAAGTGCTCCTCCTAACCCCCTGTGCCTACCCTCCACACCTACCTTCCCCTGGTAACCAATGAACTGTTTTCTTTGTCCATGTGTTTGTTTATCTTCCACGCATGAGAAATCACATAGTGTTTGTCTTTCTCAGTCTGGCTTATTTCACTTAGCATAATACCTCCAGATTCATCCATGTTGTTGCAAATGGGATGATTTTGTCTTTTTATATGACTGAGTAGTATATATGTACTACACCTTCTTTATCCAATCATCAGTCACGGAGCACTTGGATTGTTTCCATGTCTTGGCTATTATGAATAATGCTGCAATGAACATAGTGGTACACATGTTACTTTGGATTGTTGATTTCAAGTTGTTTGGGTAGATACCCGGTAGGGGGATAGCTGAGTCACATGGTATTTCTATTTTTAGTTTCTTGGGGAATCTCTATACTGTTTTCCATAGTGGCTGCACCAGTTTGCATTCCCACCAGCAGCGTATGAGGTTTCCCTTTTCTCCACACCCTCTCCAACATTTGTTATTTTTAGTCTTAGTGATTATAGCCATTTTAACAGGTGTAAGGTGGTATCTTAGTGTACACCTGAGCATTCTTGATGGAGGCAAATTCAGATCATGGCACTGGGAAGTTAAGCCAAGCAGAGCACAGTGATCTCTCTGAGCTGAGCAGTAAGAGACTGGAGTTCATGGTAATGAAGCAGTTGGAATTTACAGGGTAAATCGCTTTGCTCAAGAATCTGCAATTTGGGCAGGACTCAGTAGGGACATGTAATATCTGCCGCAGTCAGCATCTAGGGGAGCTTGAAAGCTGTAGACTGGAATCATCTAATGTTTTTGTTCACTTATGTGTCTGGTGGTTGACACTGGAAAGACACAAACTTCTGGAGGCTGGAACAGTTGGATTTCCTTGGGTATCTCTACCTTTTTGTGGCCTCACTAGGTGTTCTTTCCAGCCAGAAACTTCAGGGTAAGCAGACTTCTCATATGTCAACTCAGAGTTCACAAGATGTGTCTCAAGAAAGAAACAGGCAGGCACTGAATTACCTTTTCTAACCTAGCCTTAGTTATTCTGCTCCTCATCCAACACATTAGAAGTGAGTCACGAAGACTGCCCAAATTCAAGGGGAGGGGAATCAGACTCCAACTTTTGTGGGAGGAAGGTCAAAACATTTTCAGACATGTTTTAAAACCACCTCAAGATCCAGAAATATATGTAGATTAGCCTTAAATGGAGACAGAAATCAAGTTTCATGCAGAAGAGATGAACTGATAGATTGAGGTGGGGAGAGGAAACAGGAAGATATGGTGGTTCTCAGAAATACATAATCATTGGATTATAAAGGTATACAGAATGCAAATGTAAACCAAATTTCAAACTGTCAGCTTTGAAGAAGGCCAAACGTAGCCAAAATTTTTTGGAAAGCCTGATCTTTGGCCTGTGCTACAAAGAGGAAGGATGTGGGGCATCTTAAAGAAGAATAGCAAGATGAATAAGAACATCAAACTGGGTCTTAGTTTAGTTGGAGTGGTTGGGGGACACGAAGAAGGGTGGGTAGTCAGGCTGTAGAGAGAAATTAAAGCTCAGAGGTTAACTACAGAAATAGAGAGGTACAGACAAATTTTGAAAATGGAAACATCTGCTCTTGGATGATTTCATTCTAGAAGGACGGTCTGAATAATGAGGAGAAATTTGTATGATATGTATTTTTTATTTCAAGGAAATCTTTCAGGAAAATAATGCAGTGCCAAAGGGAGAAAGTAAAATTGAGTAAAGAAGGTCTGTTTGGGTATGGAAAGAAAAGAGAACAAGATAGAAAATTAAGCATGAAAGTGCACAAGGAAGTAATAGAAGAGAGAACAATGACAGAGGAGAAAGAAAAGTGATATGAATGAAGTATGATCCTCATCACCAATAAAAATAGAGAATCCTCAGGAAAAAGGAAGGAGAAATTTTATTACCAAAATATTCAGTCTAAATTACTATAAATGGAATTATTTGGCAGTAGTAAAAGAAACAAGGGTTTTTTAAAAAAAAATAAGTAAGTTTTTAAAGTTATCAAACTTAAATTCATTAAACATATAAAAAAACTACAGATTCTATCAGAAATTGTTACTTGTGGGAAAAACAAGGTCTTTTTCTAGTATACAATAACAATATTCCAACACATGATAGTATGCTAGGATTTCAGCATAGCTATTGGCTAATAAGATTTGCTAACATCTTTTTATAAATTATACTATAATCACGTAAGCAATGGATTTTAAATTTAGGTGCAAGAGACCATAGACTGACATACAAGAGATTACAGTTTGAATAGATTTCTGAAAGCACATCTTGAAGTAAGCTTTAAACATTTTTATTATTTGTTTATTATATATGTAGTAATCTCAAAAGAATTGATTAACGAATTCAGCAAAAAGATGTTTGCTGTTGTATGGAGAAAATGAGGGTTTTTTTCAATTATGTGTTCTGACTTGATATGGATTTACAAAAACATGCAGGCACAGTACAAAGAAATCTACATACCCTGTTTCTGGTCCACACAATAACCTTTCAAGTATGTAGTAATATTATCCCTACTTTCTTGAGGAGATACAAGGAGTCTTGGGGAGATTAACCAACTACGAAGATTGTACCATTTGTGTCAGGGTCAAGATTTGAACCCAGCTCTGGCCCCAAAGGATGCACCTCATCACACGGATTAAGGATTCAAGCAAAATATGAAGTTAAGAATAAATTTAAAACCATAACTAATTAGCTGCTGTAATCACACACACACACTCACACAAACACACACACATGCACACACGTACTCAAAATCATCCTAGCACCCAAGAGGATCAATGTTTAATAATGGAACCAGGAAGGCCCACTTAGGGGAATAAATTTACAATGATAGAGTACGTATATAAAACATGCTTTCATGAATGCAAGAACTGGTTTTTTATTTGTTTGTACCTCATTTTTTGTTCATTCTCAAAATTCTTCCAATAGGTAATACTGATCAATACAAAACCCAAGTTTACAATCTAAGCTGTTTCAGTATATTTATATTTCTCTCTAAGAATGCTGTATATATATTATATATATAATATATACACACACACATCATATACATATACACATATATGTACATATATACCTATCCCTATATGTCTGTCTACTATCTATCCAGCTACAGATCATCTATTTCTCTCCATAGATAGACAGACAGACAGATAGACAGATAATAGATAGATAGACGCACTCATAAATGTATATCATAAGGCACAAGAAAATATTCAGTAGCCTCATATTACTTTGAGAGACATCTATTAAAAACTATTGGTTTGTTCCATAATAGCCACATATTATTTCAAAATTTGTATGCCCTATAGCAGTGTATGTCTTGGGTTTACATTAAATTCAATCATTAGAATTAATTTGACTTTACACAATGCATTTTCATAAGGAGCTAGTAAATATACAACTGATATCCGAGCTCATGGGGAGATAACAACTTTGGCATGCAATTTGTTATAGTTCACACATTGGGAAAGGGCTTCTCTCTGAGCATCCCAAGAGCACAAGTAGTCTAGAAATTAAGAAGATGTTATTGGCTATGAATATGCATTCTAGATGAGTCCATGATTGGGGACAAATGGGACCCTATTTTAGGGCTATGGCTTTCTAATGCTTCTTCTTCCAACCCCTGCCATCATGATATACCTGAGAGAAAAGCAAAGCAGTGGTTTTCCATTTTACTCCTATTCTTTCCAAGGAGAGTAAACTGGGGGAAAATTGCAAGGTCTTTTTTCACATTGACTGAGAGCTAGCAACACTCACTGAATGCCTCCTATCCTAAAGATTAAGTAAATTATGTTTTTCAGAAGCCTATTTTTTTAAGCTGACAATGGTCTTTTGGAGACGAAAAAGCCATCTTGAAGACAGCTCCACAGATTCTTGCTCATTAGACATATTTCCTATAATTAGGAAACCAAATTCATAATGCTTCCCTCTAGTGAAACAACAGAGTATGGAAGTCAATATGAAGTTTGGAGTCTGATCAGGGAAATTCATCACTAGAAATGGAAGAATCATTTGGGTATGGCTATCAATGGTGCTACTAAATCACAGCGAAAGCTCCTCAACCCAGGAAATTTCCTGAATCTTCATTCAATGCGTATGACAGTGTGAGGTCAATCCACGTGTTACAATTCCATGTCATAGCAAAAATCTAAAGTTCATTGAATTTGTAGTCATTAATTCTTCTACGTACCATAAAATTAGATATGTTTCACTTAAACAGGATTAGAATTCCATAATGCCAAAGAATTTGAAAAGGAAAAGAAATAAAACTGCTTTATTACTCTAATATATATACTATAAGGGAAACAAAGGATAGAGTGGAAAGAAAACAGCCTTTGTATTGAAACAGTTGGACTTCAAGTCCCATGTTCGTCACTAAGTAACTGTGAGACCTTGCTATTGTCTCCTAGATTCTCATCTGTAAAATAGAATAATATATACTTCTTAAGACTGTTAGGAGGATCAGAAATGACTCAGTTGAAGTTTCTAAGAGGTAATGGATGTGCTAGAGAAGTGCAGCTATTTAAATTAGAGGAAGTAGGGTTTTAGTCAAATTTACATTTTAAAATAGAACCTAATATATACACTGTCTCTGTGCATATATATACATATATATGTACTATACATATCCAAATAATCACATATAGAATTTTTGGAGCACATGTGATTTATATGTCATAGAGCACAACCCCCTATTTAATGCAAAATCTGATAGACAGCCTTCCTGAAATGAATTCATTTAACTTTTCTTGAACCTTTCCAGTGACAGAATCTCAAAAGACTGCATTTGTTTTCAAGGCAGGGATAATTGTGTGTTAAGCACATCTGCTTCCTGATGGCTTTTCTATTGGTCCTATCACTTTTCTCCTTCCTTGGCTGATACTTATCGTTTTTTGACGCATTACTTTCCTATTTGCCTTCCAATAGAGCTGTTCAAGCTCCTCAGCCCTGCTCTGAATCTAGCTCCCAGGACTAAACACAACAATAAAGGCATGAGTTGGGCCACATCACAGTTCAAGAAAATTATTAGTTCTCTCTTTTTTTTCAAAGTTATTTCTTTTTTTAATTTTTTACAAAGCCAAAAGGGGCATTAGCATTTTGAAAGACTCCTTCTTACTTTCAGTCCATGTTAAGTTCTATTAACTACAATTCTTAGTTCTTAATGGGGTCTTTACTTGAATATCTGATCATTGCTAGGTAGCAGAGAAGAGAATCATAACAGTAATTTGAGATTCCTTAACCTCATGATGCTTGGTATTCCTGATGCAATTCCTATTAATCCTACCTCCTTGAAAACAAAACTATAAAACTCTCCAGGCACAATTTGTAACAGAATGTAGTTAAATCTGTGCCATAAATTTACTCTTTATGTCAGTGTAATTTACTCACATTGCCTCCACTTAATTCAACCTTAAGGTCATTAAAATCTAAAAGATGATTCAAATGCTTGTTTTGGGTATAATTCATTATTCATTTATGTTTTTGAACATGAAGACGGTTATGTTATCTCCAAATGAAATTAGCATATTCACTAAGCAATACAATATTGAATATCTAAAGTTTTGCCATTATGGCAAGGTCAAATGTGGTATTTTCTACTCCATTGATTCACATTCATGACCCAAATGAGGTTACTGCTTATGCACAGAATACAATTAAATCAAGGTTAGACAAGAATACTTCTCTAGTACAAGATAGAGCACCAAGAAATTATATAGTACTGTTAAAATTTGGATTGCTGTCATTCTTAATGATATATTATCTAATTTTCCTAAACATTAACAGAGTAGATCATAAAACTTTATCCCTACTATTGAGTCTAACTTTCTAAACTATACATATTGATAATGTGATAATCTTTCGGTTATACTTAACTGGAGCTATATAATGCTTCATTTATTGAAATAACAAAATGCTCTTCTATAGTACCTTTAAATGAGATATGTAAAAAATAAGCCTCATGAAAAAACTTCCAAATTTTCCTCTTAAAAGTAGCCTAGCCATAATTCTGTTTAAGAATATACTCTCACATTAAAGTTCTCACATCTCAAATTATTCAAATAAGTACATGATAAGTAATATCACTAAAAATCGTTTAAAAAAAGAATTAAACTATTTAAAAAGTAATAATAGATTTCCATAGATTTATATTTTAGAAAAAATAAATATTTTATTATTTATGTTAAGCTATAATGAAGTACAAAAAATATATCAAAGTAATTCAGAAATTGTGTCATAGTAAATCAAGGGGTTTTTGTTGTCTGGCATTTGTGTATACACTAAGAAATAATTTTGCCTATTGTTTCCCCATTATTTTGAAGCATAACTACAAAAATTACACAACTGGATTTGACGTTTAATGAATAAGAGTAGCTGATCTTCCTGAATCTATATTTTGTGTTACAATGAGATAAGTAAATTGGAGTGAGTTAATCTAATTACACTTACACTGACCTCATTTGTAAAAAACAGCCATGGAAACATATGACACACATTGAACAATTTAATTATTGTTTCCAAATCCTGGTTTTTCTGGACAGATATGTGTCAGTAGAACTGCTATGATGCATGGTGTATGCAACTGCTTATCTTAGTGTCAGCTTTCACATGAAAAACTATTACACAAATTCCGCCATTATCAGAATGACTCTATGTGCCAAGTCAAACACCAGGGGAATAATTTTGCTACAGATTTTGAAATGGTAAGGAGCATTTCCTTCAAGATATGCCATCTTTTACCTCTTTATATCCTCAGAAAATTTGCCGGCCTCTATATAATTGATTCTCTAATCTACATGGCCACCATTAATCTCCTCCCTGAGCTCAAGGTCTGTTGCTCAGATATTGCCACTCTCAAGTCCTCTGCCAAAGCAAATTCCACTTATTAGAAACATAATACTATAAATGCTGTCTTTCCTCAATTCCCCATCCCCTTTTTTTACACAGTTAATACCATTCTCCTAATCCTCCAGTTTCAAAAGTAATCATTGCTTTCCCATATTTTCTAAAATCCACTTAGTACACAAGTGTAGTTGAAGCTTTCTCTCCAAGTACCACTGCCTCTACATCTTCATTGCCACTTCCCTAGTCAAGGTTTTCGCTAACTCATGTGTAGTCATAAACATTAAATTTCATTGGAAAATTCCAAATCTTACTTTTAAAAATTAGATCCTATTTGTATTCAAGTTCCATGTGCAGTCTAAAACTCCTAACTAATCTTTAACCTTAAGTATATGCTAAATGATCCTTCAAAATCAGAGTTAGCTCAAATAAAAGAATATAGTAAAAATAGTCAAATGAACACAAATTAACATTTTTTTAAAGACAATATTAGTTTATCTTACCAACTTGTTTGTTTGTGTTAAAGTCTCAACCAAGCCAAACAAGTGGGGAGAAAATAATAATATGGAAGTTGGATGACAAGGTATAAGCACCTTCAATTCTTTCTGGAAACAGAAACAACAAAAATGGAATAGAGGAAGGAAATTAGGGATAACTTTAACTTTTTTCAAGTATTTATATACCCTATATAGTCTTATAATGTATGTGTGGAACATATATTATAATATATGCAATATAGAGTATTGCAAGAGCCTCACAATTGGCGTTTCTACCTGTTGGCACTTCTCTTCTCCATCTATCTTGCACATGAATACATGAGGAATCTTCCAAAACAATGCCCTGCACACATCATTCTTGTGCTCAACATCCTTCATTGGTTCCTCATTGCCTGCAAAATAAAATACACTAACCTTGATTTGGAATTTGAGGTTCTCATAAACCTACCCTTAAGCCACTTTGTTCCTTAAATTGGTTCTGAACTGAATTAATCTTTGGCTCCACTAACCCTTCTCTCCACAATCATTCTTCCAATCACAAGGCTTAATATTTTTGTGTCATTTGACTCCTCCAACTCGATTGATTAAGTACCCAATAGTCAACACATCACTTGAATCTATTTTCCTGTCTTTATTTACATTGAAACAGCATGCAATATTTCTTGTGTTAAGTAGCCTCTCCCTGACTCTTCTCTCTTAATTTTCACTTTTCTATACTCACTTATAAGATTAATTTTCCACTGTTGCCTAGACCATTGCCTGAGTCTATGAACATCTTTTTCTATTTTCTTATCCACCTTGAGCTCTTGGACTCTGTGCTAGCTCAACCTCGCAGAACTAGGAGTCTCCTGTCTGTGTATATTCATCCTAGTTGCCTAAGTTGCTCTTTTTAGATTTAATCTCTTGCCTTTCTAAGCCTATTTCACTAGCTTGCTTCCTTTCACTGATGAAAACCTTACTGGATGGCCCATTTGGCCCACTTAACCAACAGTACATAACAGATTCTCTTCAGAACCACTCTCCTGGCTCTATTTCTTCTAGTCTTCCTTCTAAAGCCCCAGCATGGACATATGAAGCAGATCCATGCTTCAAGAGATTTAAAGCACTATAAACACAATAGCTCACTGATATCAATGGAAGCCTTATAATAGACAAAATACAACCATTACTGGGTTTCATTGGACCAGATAACCTTCAGCTAAATCCGAGTACAAATATCATAAGCTCTCCAAACAAACTAAGTTTTAAAATCTCACTCAAACTCATCAATTCTTCCTTCCATCTCAGTGAAAGTATACTGAAACTTCTCTGGGTCAAGTAGACTTGACTTTACCCTAATTAATTATAAAAGAATAAGGAAAATACCACTTCAAAGGATTTTGAATTCAGAAAATACTGAGATGGCTTTGTTAGTCCACAGTGGCAGGTACCCGGCCTGATGAGTGCTTTTGACATATAAAGCATGTAAACTGAACACCTTCATCAAAATCTAGGCATTGCAATGTGTATATTCTAATAAACGTACATCCCAAAAAGGAACGAAGTAGTGGTGATGGTAGCAGTAGTGGTGCTAAGGATAGAATATTGATTTTTCTGTAATTTTAGTTTCTCTCATTTTTCAAGCCACAATTCTATTACTTTATAACCAGGCGCAATAATTTGTTTTTCTTTACTGGTTTTTTATACCAAATAATCCTGGTTGTGACTGGATTCTTGATGCCTTCCTTTTTCTTGGTTAAGGTAATATTCAGTAACCTTAGTAACCATGGTTACACACCCGGCTCTGGATTTGATTCTCTAGTTTCTAGACCTCTTTTGTTTCTCTGACATCCAATAAACAATTACCCTGTCTCTCTGTCCATGTTTGGCCTTTGATGTCTATCTGAGAACATGTATAGGTTCTATTCCATCTTTCTTACCTATATTAACATCTCCCTTCTACCGCTGGTTTCTCCCTAACAAAATACAGATCACCCATACTTTTTATTTGCTATGTAGTGATGTGACTATATATGCTTAATTTCCCCATGAAGAAAATGGACACAAATTGTTAAAAGATTTAGCATATTGCCCAGATGAATAAATTCAATGCATAAAAATAATGAAATAAAATTGTAATTCAGCAAGTCTTGAATAGGACTTGAAATACTGAAAGATTTCAGTAAAGAATTATTTTTGGTATTGCAAATATGGGATTGAAACAATATAGCAAACTGATCAATTGTTGTTAGTACCATTGAGTTGATTCCAACTCCTAGAGACCCTGCGCTCGGCAGAGCGGAACCCTGCCCACTCTTTTGCGCCATCCTCTCATCTTTCTAGCGCAATACCAGACAATTCTCCAGTGCTATTCATATCGTTTTCACAGCCACTGATTTTGGAAGTAGGTGGCTAGGTCCTTCTTCCTAGTCTGTCTTAGTCTGGAAGTTTTGCTGAAACCTCTCCACCATGGGTGACCCTGCTGGTATTTGAAACACCAGTGGCATAGCTTTCGGCATCACAGCAACACACAGTCACCACAGTATGACAATCAGCAGATGGGTGGTGTGGTCCCATGACCAGGAAATGAACCTGGGCTGCAGTGGTGAGTTTGCCAAATCTTAACCACTAGACCAGTAGGACTGGCTATATTGATCATATAGGATCTTAAATAAAATACTTCCAGAAGAGCAGCAAATACGTTGTTTGGATATGTCCTTGGTATTCATGAATTAGTCAGAAATTTAAAATGTATATTGAATGGCTTTAGCCACATGGGAGAGCTTTAAACTTTATCTGTATTGTTTACATGGATGACTTCTAAGATTATCCAAAAACTTCCTGATAAATCAAAACCAGGGATTTTCAGGGCTAGTTTTTGTGTCTCAATCCACCTTAAAGAAACTTTCATCAGTGAAACTGAATCACATTGATCACATGTATCCAGCAGAGCTTCTCAGGTGGTAAGAGAGGTTGTTAAGGATGTGTTAAGCCTCTTACAGTGCTGCATTATTGCTTTAAGGGCATAGTAAACATCAATCCCATCTAAAGAACTCCTGTGATGACATTGACATGAATTTTAAAAGCTTTTAAGATTTTTCTTAGACTGATTCCAAGCTTGAAGGCAAAACTGTCTATTATGCATTACTAGGCTAACTCCAAACAATCTGATCTCTTGTGATTCATCTATGTGATGGTATCATTGGCAAAGAGTTAAAAGTATTATTCTTACTATTTCCACCAAGGAGGTGAATTGTTATCCCTTTCTTATTGAATGAGCACAATATTCACCTAGATAAGGCTAAAGATACATCTTTGGAACTTCTGGTTTCCTCTCTTGGAGTCCAATTAAGCCTTCAGGTCTTAGGCTTTGAAGGGTAACTGAGGCACAACTGTGTCTCTATTCCATAAGATCAGGGTGCACGCCTATTTGCTCACCACTTTTAGTGTGTAACAGTGCTTGACACATAAAAAAACTTAATGAATAATTGTTGGATGAGTAAATGAATGAAGACTTATGCAGCCAGCCACAATGACCTAACTATAAGGAGATTTCATGAAGCATCTGGCTTATACTTCAGTAGATAAATTTTCTAGATTTGTAAAATTATAACTAAGAATCAAAAAGGGACACTTTTTCTCTAAGGCTCTGCCTTCTTTCCCACTAACTCTTACCAATATTTCAAGACCTTTCCAATGTGTCTTTCTCTGCAGGAATCCATCTCTGATCCTTTCTCCAGGCTAGATAAAGAGCTCATCTGCTATGTAAACATAATTCATGGTGTATATGAGGACTTAAAACCAATTTGGTATTATTTGAAAAAAGAGTGAGAGAGTGACATCAGCTGAAGCTGGAAGGTTAGGAGGAGGCCTGGCTACAGAAGGCCTTGTCCCAGTGTTTCGGACTTAAAGATCATGCTGTGGGAGATATAAAGCCATTGAAGGGATTTAGCAAGTAGTGGCATTGACATATTTTAATTCAAGATGAATCATTTAGGGAAATGGTAAAGGTGTGGGGTGGGGGAGAAAAGATTGGATACGGATATCATTTCAAAAGTCTAGATAAGAGATGAGGAGGGCATGAATAGAACAGGGGTGAGAAGAGAGAACAGATTAAATAACTGCTTAGGAGGTAAAATCAAAAGGAGTTGATAATGGTTTAGATATAGTTGGGAGAGAAGAGTCATTCTTATTCATTAATTCAAGTATTTATGACTGTCTCCTACATTCCAGGTACTGTACTAGGTAGGAGAGATAAGATGGTAAGCAAGCACTATCCTTGCCCTCAGGAAGTTATAGTCTAGTGGAAGACATTCTAGTGTTGAGTTGAGCAAGAGGGTCGATCTTGATGACTTCTAAGTTCCTGGCTTGGACCACTGAATGGATGATACTGCCATTAACTATGAAAGAAAATACAGGAGGAGCAAGTAGGGAAACAAGGTATACAATATTAAGAAATCAATTACAAGGCAACATATAAGTAGCATAACATAATATAAACTACAATGCTAGAATTTCATTTCTTTAAACTTAGTGCTTAAGACTAAATGATCTCCTAAAACTAAACTTCTCTTATTCTATACACTTTCTTTATAGGAAAATTTCAGAAACCAAAGCTCCAAATTAACAGAAAGAAAAAAAGCTAGATGATTTTTCATCTTTAAAAGAACCCTGTTAATTTCCTAAGTAGAATAATTTCTAAGAGGGTTATTTTAAATATTGAGCTCCCTCTAGTGAATTCAAACTGTGATATGCCTTGCTAATTTCAGAGCCCCAAAAGTATTTTCAGAAACTCAACTCTCCTTTAGGAACTGCTAAATATAAGGGAGTACAGAATAAGGAGGTGATTAAAATGAAATGCAGTGAACATCACTGAAGGTACGAAAAGTAGGACCAAGTTCAAAAATTTAAAGAAAAATGGATTGGCAAGGAAACGAGCTTACTGGAGACAACAAATGATGAAGTAGAATGGTCTTGAAGTGACCTATTGTAGAGGGCTCTGAAGTGTAAACTGAGCAATTCAGGTTTGATTTAATATAAAAGAAGGCATTGCTATAGTAGAGTTATCAAGAGAATGACATAAACATAATGTTTGAAAAAGTTATCATGGCAGTTGTATAGAGGATGGAGTAGAATTGGGAAGAGTGGAGACAGGGACACCCATGCTATGATATAGGCACTTAGATGACAAGATCGTGAAGTGACAGAACAGTGCAGCAGAGACAGTTTCAGAGACTCATCACATCCAGGAAACATCATCTAGAAAAAATGGATAAGAAAGGAGTAACTTGTTCCAGAAATGTGCTTACATTTTATAGGGCTCCTGTAAGGTTATTTGGAAAATGTCACACTTGAGAGATGTTCCTCCACAAAGAAAGCATAGCAAAATCTTGGGCTGTTGAAATTAACATGAATAGCTTCAGAGATCTCAGCACTAGAAAGCAGCACACATGTAGTCAGAAGAACAAGTTATAAATCTTTGATCTGAAAGTACTGTGAGAGTATAAAAGACTCAGTAAGATCATCTGGAATGACGTCACATCAGCTGCAGAGGTGTTGAGGAATCATCAGAAAACTATGATTACATTATTGACAGAATCATTTATTGCATCAAGACATGCGAAGTTTTCTAGATTACTAACATAGGAAATGGAAACAAAAGCACAAAACATGCTCTACAAATGATAACATACTTCAATGGCAAAATCTCAAGACACTGAAGTTTATGAGGTTAAGTCAAGCCGAGTTTCTCATTCAACTCAACTATATTTGTTGAAAAAGAAACAGCAATCTGGCACATAGCATTTTAGAAAATGTACGTCAACTTAAATATGATTTGAGTGCTCAATGTTAGAGATACTGTACTCTGAAAAACACCTTCCTTTTAAAAATGTCAACACTTTCTTAATGGTGCATAAGAAAGTATAGATGATTTATAAGCTATCTACACGGATTCTGGTTAGCTTTTTTAGAACAAGAGCAAAGAAAGCCATGTTGACATTAGCTGTGTTGTTAATAACACAAACAAGGCAGAAGTGAAACAGTTCTGTTGGCCTCAGCCCAGAAGGATTCTGTGTTGGCCAGATTTATAAAGTACATAACAAATGGCAAGATGAAAGTGTTTTTCGTATTTTCTAAAATAGTAATATGAACATATGAAAATATATGTTGTACCAACAAGTAGAAAAATAGCTTCTTCATGTGTGTGTTTATATAGATTTCTTATAGTATCCAAAGTGTGAGATGCAGCAGTCTTAAAACGAAAGGACTCCAAATAAATTAATAAATTCAAGATGTGAGATAGAAAAATACTCTCTAGCCACTAGGGAGAAACATGTAATAATCACCCTGCTGGGTGTCTGGCATCATCAAAAAGTTTAGAAACCAATAATTATCTTAAAATTCTTTAATGAAAATATAACAAGTATATTACATAAATACAATATAAAGTATAATAACTATAAGCACACATTGGTAGAAGGGTTGTGTTAGACTGTGTTGGCAGATTAGAGCAGGGGTTCTTAATACCAAGTCTGGGCTGAGCGTAGAGTCATGTGGGAAACATTTTAAAAGTCCAGATGCCTTTGCCTTGTCCCAGATTCAGTAGGTCTGGGGTGGGGTGTGGAAATCTGTATTTTTTAAAAGCTTTTATGTTCAGCCATGTCTGGGAGTCACAGGACTAGAGAATAGACTGAATAAATCAGTGAAGGCTTATCAGGAAAGGTGGGCCTTGAGCAGTGGTTCACTCATACAATCATCACCAAACATTATTTACGGAATAGCAACTATTTTCCAGGTACCAGGAATATAAAACTAAAAGTACACCAACAATTAGGGCAGTCGTGATAATTCACATGAACGAGGTATATACAAGATGCCCAGGGAGCTCAGGAGAGAAATATTTATATCCAGCAGGATGTTCAGGATCATTTCCTGGAGGACGCGAGGCTGCAGCTGAATCTTAAAAGACAGAGAAGAGAAAAGGCTTTAGAGAAAAGAGAGGAGGACAACAGAATAGCAAGTGTAAAGAGAGGAACAGTGGAAAGAAAGCTGAGAGGCAAAGACATTTATTAAAATTAAGTTTCTAAATATTGAAAAGTTTAAATATACAAATGATTTAACAATTATTCATGTACGTTTCCCAAATGAAATCATATTTTCATAATGGAGTAGTCCCCAGAATATGTTAATGCTATTTTTGGGAATATATAGGGAGTGGAAAAAAATGTAGTATCAAGATCTGAATCCCAGCTTTACCATTTACTACCTATATGTCCTCAGGTAAAACACTTACCCTTTCTAAGACTCAATTTCTGCTTTTATAAAATAAGCTTAATATTACTTTGTAAGGTTTTTATTAGAAATTAAGCACAAATTGCATCCACTACCTTCACCCCCACCACCACCTCTGTTCCCAGTTTCAGCCAATAGTGCTATCATTAATCCATTTGTCCAAGCCAGAAACTCTGGAATTATGGTTGACTATTCCCCAAGGCCACCAACAGCCCATATGACACTTTGCATGATTTTGGAAAGATCCTCCTTGCTCCCAGCAGATGTAGGCCATGCCAGAGCAACAATCAGGTGAGCCAGGCTCACATTAGCCTTGAGCACCCACTCATCTCCTGAGCAGTCACCTTTGTGCAAGGCAACACACCTACAGAACTGAGGGCAGCTTTCCTATTTTTCCTTTCCCTCAGTGTCACATCCCATCACTCTCCCAAGTACTATTATTGTTTTCCACACAAGGTTTGAGCCTGTACAGTTCTTGCTATCCCCAAAGCTCCCTACTCCAACCACTAACACCTAACACAAGGATGATTTTAACAGCTTCCTCACCCTCTCTGTCTTTGCTTCCTCTATCACCTACAATGCAGCCAGAATGGAACTTTTCAAAGGCAAATACAATCATTCACCTCTCTCTCTACCAAAAACCTGGCCATGGCTTTCCATTGCCCTAGGAAAAAGTAGAGGGTACTTCCTGGGTATCACTTTATGGGTGTACAAGGTCCTTCATGACTGACTGGTTCTCTTCTTTCTTCTCCGGACTCCTTTATCACCATTCCCCACTAACTACACTGCTTTCTGGCTTCTTGAAAACTGTTCTGGTTCCTCTGCTTCTTTGTGCATTCTCTGAAGGTTTCAATCTATTAACTTAGCCAACTCCTGCTTATATTTCAGGTCTCAGTTTATATATTACTTTTTCTGGTAAACTTTCCCCCACCCACTAAGTAGTTTCCACCTCCCTTCTATGTCCTTCTTCACCCAATGCTACCCTTTTCTTTCCATAATATAGCATTTATTCTATACTGTAATTTTATGTTTAACTGATTATCTTCCTGACTGGGCAGTAGTGCTGTAAGGACAGGCAACATGCCTGACTTACTGACTGTCATGCTGTTGTTCACCATGTACCTGTAATGCAGGGGCTGTTCCACAAATATTTATTAAGTTGAACTAAATTAAACATTAGTCAAGCAATTAACACAGTGTCTGCCACACAGTTAGTGCTTAATAAATGGTAGCTATTAATACTGCCATTGTTATTATTTAAAATATTATTTACATTCCATTCACTTTACAGTGCTCAGTGTGTGAAAGAAATCAGCTATTTCAGGGACCTGTAACCATGGGGAACATAAGAGTAGGGGCAAGAGGTGCAAATAAAATATTCCTAAAGGCACAGAATTACTTCTAGTTTTTATATCAGAAAAAACATGTTAATGTAGGAAACGACACTTCATTTAAATGAACATTGATCTTTAAATATTTTTAGAGTAGTCTCACCTCTTTGTTCTTACTTTGTCCTTAAAATAACCCTTTTGTCAATTAATAATAATGGATAGCATTTATTGAGTGTTTACTATGTGCCAGATACTGTCTAAAGATTACTGCATAAATCCTTGTAACAACTCTATGAGAAAGGTTTTATCATTATCTGATGAGGAAATCTAGGTACAGAAAATTAGTTAACTTTTTCAAGTTCCCCAAATTATTTAAGTTGGGTTCTCCAGGAAGCCATCTTTGAGATGGAGTTTAGTGTAAAGAATGTTTATTATGGAGTCCTGTTAAGATCAATATTTGTAGAAGAGAGAGGAAGGAAGAAGGATTGGGAAAAGTCAAGCTCTGACGCAGGCCTGACAACAGCTTAATCCATCCCTTGAGAAGTTCCAGAGATAAAACAGCCCATCAGAGTTGTCCCACATTCATCCCAAATGGCCAGGTCTTGGTACCCTAGTCTCAGTCAGTGGCCTACCCTCAGAAGGATGGGAGCATGGTTGAGACAGCTCACTCAAGCTGAAGCTATTCCTGGAGGCGCTGAGAACTAAAGTTTGATGGTCAACAACACTTTCAGAAGCTGGGCAACAGATCCTTCCTTAAAGAGAGATCTTGATGGCACATCACAGTGTCCAAAATAGTCCATCCCTTGTGCTGCTTGAATCC
Source organism: Equus quagga (assembly GCF_021613505.1). Taxonomy (NCBI): domain Eukaryota; kingdom Metazoa; phylum Chordata; class Mammalia; order Perissodactyla; family Equidae; genus Equus; species Equus quagga. The sequence continues at coordinate 51,368,145 of NC_060280.1, read as the reverse complement.
TCTTCCTATATATGCAGCGAGCAGCTCTTCAGAATCTAGTAGCCTATCTTCCTGGGAAAAACTTAGAAAAGGAAGGTTAGTCCACACCTGGTCTTTGAATGGCAAGTTAATACTCATAGTCTCCCTTGTCTATTATCTTTTCCATATTCCTCTCACCCTTAGCTAGCACTTCTTCCAGTTTCAGTGGCTTAACTGTTGGCATGAGACATCATTCCTGAAAGGTCTGAGCCCCTAGTCATTATACACCTCTCAGGGTGGGGTTGCTGCATTGCTCATTAACTCTCACAATTGGACATGAGAGTACCAAAAGGGATGCAAGTGTAACACCTCAGTGCCAAACATATACTTCCCATTCCCCATTTTGTAACTGAAGCTCTTTGTCTTTCTGATGTTCAGGGTCAATTATACCTGCCAAGATGGTGATTTCACTTCTTGTCTGCTGGTCCCTATAAACAATGAGCCTGAATTACCCAGGCTTAGACATAGTTTGTAGTTCACTGGGAATTTTTTTGTGTTCCCTGGTGACAGTGCCCCCATTTTGGGCAATGAGAACTCTAACAGATCCCAGAGTTGTAAGGAAAGGGAGCATAAATTTCCCAAGTGGAACACTGGGAGTGATTACAAGCATGGTCACTCCTCCTTCCGCGCCTTAGTTCCTGGACTTATGTATTCTTCCAACTGAAAACATAGTACCATATAAAGATACTTGATTGAGGGTATGTATTGAGTTCTAGAGAACAGCATCCCATCCTCCAGGGCCATCCCTGTAGCCTAGTGATTAAGTTCAGCATGCTCCAGTTCAGTGACCTGGTTTGGTTCTTGGGCACAGACCATACCACTCGATGGCAGCCATGCTGTGGTGGTGACCCACATACAAAATAGAGGAAGATTGGCATGGATGTTAGCTCAGGGTCAATCTTCCACAGGAAAAAAAAATCACCTCCAAACTGTTGCTTCAGCTGGGACTTCAAAAGTTTCTTCCAAAAGTCTCTACCAGGCATTGTCATTTCTTCTTTGCGTTGGGAGATAAAAGATGAAATAATTTGTCCTTTAATGTGGATGGATATCCTGGCATGCCTCTGACAGTTGGACTCTGATGTAGTGAGCCCCTGAATCTTCACAGAGTTTGTCTCCCACCCTCTCAAACACATGAGTCTTACCTAGATGTCCAATATGGTAAACACTTCTTGCTTACCTGGCTTAAGTAACTTGACATTATTGATATAATGGTTCACACATCTTCAGATTATATTGACAGAGAGTCAGGCAAAACTGTTAAATACATACTCTTCTTTCCATAAATAAAAACTGTTTCTGATTCTTTTCTGATAAAGAGAGAAAATAATTAATGTGACAAATCAATGGCCAACTACCACGTGCCTGAGGGCATGTAATCTATTGAGCAAAGATATCACACATGGTATGGTGGCCACAATTAGGACTACTACATGGTTACACTATGAGAGCGTAGTGTCATCCTCTAGGATCCATCTAATTTCTTCAGGGTCCAGACTGGGAATTAAAGGGATATCGGACTGGGAATATCACCCCTGCATCATTTATATCCTTTAGGATGGCATTAATTTCTGCTATCCCCCTTACCTTGGAATGTTTTATTATTTTTGATTCATTAACTTTGCTGCAAGTAGAGAGGGGAGCATTTCAAAATTTTTCACCTGGCCTTCCCCACTATGAGAGCTATACCTCAGGTGTTAAAGGTTCAATACAGTGGTTGCACCAACTATCAAATATGTCTATTCAAATTTTATACCTTCAGTGATCAGGGAAATGACAACCAAGTGGGTTTGAGGATCTCAGAGGACCCACTTTGAGCTGGACCTTAGCCAGGACTCTATTTATTACCTGGATCTCATATGTACCCATTTTGGGATTGAGGTGGGGGTGGGATTTGAGACTGTGGGTAGCAATGTCAACTCAGACCTCATGTCTAACAAGCCTCAGAATATGTACTGTACTGTGTGCAGTTAACCTAGAACATGGCTGTTTATCTCTTTGGAGAAGGATTGGGGAGTCATTAATGCCACTGCTTGCTGTGGTATTACGAGGTCCTTCATCCTTCGGACCCAGGATCTTCTTCAATCATTAAGTTCCAGGTCCAAATGCTGGCTCTGGTCCAAAAACTTGGTCAGTAATTATGACTGACTTTTTGGGGGGGGGAAACTGCACTGTCTCCCTGATCATCTGTCCTTGATTTCTTCTGATGGTACAAGTTGAGCAGTACTCTTCTTGACTGCCGATCTATTTTCCCTAGCACTTTGTTCTAGTTAACACCTTCATAATGCTCTGTGGATCACATCCCCTTGGCTGCCCCTCTGACCTTGCTGATCTTTATGTAATTACATTCATCTGGCTTTTTAAAGCTAAGTAGCCTCAATTGCTTTGGTTCCTATCACATTCGTTGCTGTCAGTGAGCCTAGTTCTACAATGGTAATCTCCTATCATCAGCCCTGGCCTACAGAGGAGAATGTCCTTTCAAGTTCTTAGTGATGCTGGTGCCCCTCCCATGAGTGCATTCCTTACAGCCTTAGTAAATGGTGTATCCTGTCCCTGCCTCCCCAGAGGAATCCATCTTCTTTTATGCTTCAAATAATTTTCACAAATGGTTTTCCAAGGAAAATGAATGGTTTATGGTAGTTTGAAGCACCACAAGAAATAAGGCATCATAAGTAAGAACCAGCAGAAAGAGAGAGAAAAAAATTCAGCAAGACTTTAGATATTGGAAATTACCGGATGCAAAGTATAAAACAAGCATCTTATTACGTTTAAAGAAATAAATGATGACTTTGAAATATGAAACAGAAACTATAAAAAATGAGTTGTATATCTGAAAAAGAAACAAGTAGAACTTATGGGAATAAAATAATTAAAGAATTGGGAAAAAACCTAATAAAACCTAATCATAATGATAAAATCATAGGTTTAAATGATAAAACTGAATCATCAGATGAGTTTTCCAGCCTTACATAGTCTATCCACTCCATAAGTCCACTCCTCTGAATTTTTTTTTTTAAAGATTTTATTTTTTTTCCTTTTTCTCCCCAAAGCCCCCTGCTACATAGTTGTATTTTCTTCGTTGTGGGTCCTTCTAGTTGTGGCATGTGGGACGCTGCCTCAGCGTGGTTTGATGAGCAGTGCCATGTCTGCGCCCAGGATTCGAACCAACGAAACACTGGGCCGCCTGCAGCGGAGCGCGCGAACTTAACCACTCGGCCACGGGGCCAACCCCTACTCCTCTGAATTTTTAAATCCCTTATTCCACCATCTACCACAGCAAATCTGTCATTTCAACCTCACTTAGCATAAGCCATTGCTTTTCTCATGCTTCTGGAAGCCACTCTAATAGCAATTCCTCACTATCTCCGAGGGTCCTGGCTAGGGTATAAATTCTGCATCTTGAGAGAGTACTCCCCAAAATTAAACTCTCATTTTTCCATTCTTATGTGCCTGTCCTTTTGATCAAGAACTCCCAGAATCCAGTCTCACATGTGCTCCCCTGGCTCCTGCCTACACAGGCTGGCTAGTCATGCAGCTCCTTTGAGAATGTACTCTCTTTCCTCCCTTTTCAAGCTCAGTACTTCTCAGCTGGATTATGCTGTCATGTAATTCTAATTAATTATATCTTTAGTGGTGGGGGGAATAAGAGGACAGACTCTGAGGGGTTACATGTTGCTTTGAGAGGAAGAGGATCCTGCACTGTTCAAGCAAAACAGAGTGGGTACTAGCTCTTAATAGAGAGAGCTGGCCAGTGAGGCTCAGAATGTTCAGAGAAATATAGGGATTTAAGATTTCTGGGGCAACAAGCCAGATGTTTCCACTGCATGTGTCAGGTTCCTACTCTTTCACAGCAAACTTGTCTTGACTAGGATTTTAACCTCTTTTGAAGTTCAGCTACTGTAATGATTAAGTACTATGCCTGATTCAGCTTCCTCTGACTTTCCTCTGTAGGAAACAAAGGCCTCTTTGTATGCTACAAGGGAGGCCCACTGGCTTGCACACTGGCTTTCAACTAGCTATTAATTGGTCTTAGTTTTTTGTTATCTTTTTCTAGAGTGTCAAGTGAGCTTAGCCATCGCCATCCAATTTCACTGTCCTTAAAATTGCTTTTTTGGGGCTGGCCCTGTGACCTAGTGGTTAAGTTCGCATGCTCTGCTTCAGCAGCCCGGGTTCACAGGTTCGGATCCCAGGTATTGACCTGCACCACTCGTCAGCTATGCTGTGGAGGCAAACCACATATAAAATAGAGGAAGATTGGCACAGATGTTAGCTCAGGGCAAATCTTCTTCAGAAAAAAAAAATTACTTTTCCCCACAATTTTCTAATGCTTGCTACAGAGATCCAGCTAGTACACTCCCTTCCATCAATTTATCAACCCAAGTTACTACCAGTAAAAGCTGGACCAATGCCATATGCCCAGGATTCTCTGTGCTCTACTTACTCCCAGTGATGCAGTTGACATTGCCAGCCAGGCTTCAAGTGATCCCACTCCAAAACCCCATCGCCTGCTTTCTCAGACCATTCTACAGACCAGTCATCACACACTTCAGTCTCTGGGAATCAGACTCTGATATGATGTTTCTTATGTAGAATGTTTATTAGGAGTAACCTTGTGATCAATATCTGTGGGAGAGAGGGAAGACATCAAGAGTGAGCAGAGGGAAAGGTTCATCTGTGATGCAAATCCAACACAGACTCCACAGGGGTTGCTGGAGCAAAAATGACCCATTAGAGTGGTCCTGCATTGTGTGAAAATGGTCAGGCCTTTATACCACTGCCTTAATCAGTAAATGGATGTGGGTCAGTAAGGGAAGAGTGTGAACTTGGGCAAGAAGTCTCTCTGAAGCTTTGCCAATACAGAGGGGCTGACAGCTTAATGCTGTCTGCCAAGAGCACTCCCAGCAGCTAAAGCAACAAGTGAAGGTCTCGGCAGGGCGTCAAGGAGTCCACCACAAGGGAGAGCCAGTACTCAAATCTAGGCAGGCTGGTTCAATAGATTTCACTCTTAACCTCTACACCCTACTCTCTGTACAAGGTGCTGGGCATTTCTAACACTTGGGCAAGAAAGAAAATTAAAGCATAGTTGTTATGCTACTCAACTAGTATAATATGGTACTAGGAAACTGAACCCTAATTTTCCTAAAATCAAGTTTGATTTTTTTCCACACAATCTAAATATCATTTATCCTACAGTGAAAATTTAAAATGGTGCTCATAATTTTCAGTGAAAGTATCTGGATTTTTATATAATCAATCACTCAGCTCTAATGCCAAATATTAGACAGTATCGACAAAAATTAAATGGCTAAGAAGTGATAAACTTTCATGCTTCAACACTCTTTTCAAACTAAAAATAAGCACAACACAGCATCAGGAAGATGGTCTAAATCAACCTTTCTAAACCCCGATTCTTTACTATACTGTTTGATTTATCATACCTATGCTTGGCCTGTTGTGAATCATATTCACTGACTCCCTGAAGATGATCCACAATTTCCTGCTTTTCCTGTGTTTTTGGTCATCCTCTTCCTCTTGCCCTACTTCCTATCTCTATCTATCTTGACCAGTTGAGCATATTTTGCCCTATATCAACTGAAATTTCATTTATCTTTCAAAATCTATCTCAAAATCCACCTCTTTCATGAAGTCTTTCCTTCATCCCATCAATCAAATCACAGATACCATACATTCACTGTCTCCAATGTGTCAAGTATTTTACATATAATCCTTAGATCAACCCCACAAGATTGGATTTATTCCCAATTTACATATGGGGATATAGTCTTCATCTAGTTTGATCAAGTCACACAGCTGTAGAGTGACTAATCATCCTGGTTTGCCAAGGATTAAAGTAATGGACTTTCAGCGTACAACTGAACTGAGAAAGTTCTTGAGACATGGGAATTTCAGTGTGAAGACTGAGACTGAGTGGCTTTTCAGGATGCAAAACTTTCAGTGTTAAAACTAGGACAGTCTTGGACAATGTAGGACCATTGTTCGCCTTACTGACAGCTGGCAAGCTGATGGCTGGGATCAAGCCTAGGTCTATTCAACTTCAAAGCTCATGTTCTACTATCACATGCTGCCTCCTCTAAGAATTCTGTTTTTAATTCCTGTGGTATCTTTTGAAAATTCTTTCATGACAATCGTTGTATCTAGCACTGTGTCATAATTATCTGTATACTTGTCATATTTCCCCCAATAAGATCCTTGAAGAATGTGGCTATGTCTAGTTCAGCTTTGGATCTCAAATAGCACCTAGCATAGCATTGTCTACTTGGCCTCAGAACTTCTCTGGCCTCATCAACTACTTATTTACCTTCTCAGAGGCCTATCCTGACCATCCTATTTAAATCTGTAAACCACCTCCCCTCCAACACTCCCAACCCCCTTTGGCTGCTCTAATTTTCCCTTTTCACATAGCACTATCACCTTCCAACATTCATGTCATGAACTTACTTATTATTAGTGCTTATTGTCTGACTTTTCCTGCTATGATGTAAACTACATAAAGGCAAAAATATTTCTCTTTCGTTCACTGATGTATTCCAAGAAACTAGAACAGCACCAGTAATATAGAACATTTTCTGTAAATATTTGGCAAATGAGTGAATGAATTATGTTATTTTATTATATGCATAAATGCACACTGTAACAAGAACTGAAGTGGCCAGGAATGTATCAGAGTTGTGAATAATGCAAGAGACTTATAGATATCTCAGGATGTGGATTTCCTCTTGGCTGAAATTCAGTGCACCAGCGATGAGCTTTCCATCTCCTCAGCCTATAAAGGCCGAACACTCTCGTCCATCTCTAGAACTGCACTGTTCAATACTGTAGCTACTGCCTATGGAGCACTTGAAATGTGCTGAATTGAGTCTAGTCTGAATTGAAATGTGATGTAAGTGTAAAACACACACCAGATCTCAGAGTGTAGTATGAAAGTAAAATATCTTATTAATATTTTTATATTGATTACATATTGAAATGGTGATTTCTGATATATTAGGTTGTCTTAGTCTACTTGGGCTGCTATAACAAATTACATAGACTTGGTGGCTTATAAACAACAGAAATCTATTATTCAGAATTCTGGAGGCTAGGAAGTCTAAGTTCCAGATGCCAATATATTTGATATCTGGTGAAAGCTCACTTCCTGGTACACAGATCATCATCTTCTCCCTGTGTCCTCACATGGAAGAAGGGGACAAGAGAGCTCTCTGGGGTTTCTTTTATAAGAGTACCAATCTCACTCATGAAGGCTCTGCCCTCATGACCTAATCACCTACTAAGACCCCTCCTATCACATTGGGGGTTAGGGTTTCAATATGAATTTTGAGGGGATATAAACATTTAGTCTATGGATAGATTAAACAAAATAAATAAATAACATAAAATAAACAAAACATTGGATTAAGTTAAATTTAATTTCACTTGCTCCTTTGTATTTTTTTTAATGTGGTTACCACAAACTTTAAAATTATATATGTGTCCAAGGGCAGCACTGCTTTAAACAGTTCCATGACTAATGATGCAAAAGTCCTATGAGGGAGATATCATTAATATCCCCATTTGATCTCTGAAGAAGCTGAAGTTCATCATGTCTATATAAGGCCCATGGTCAATCAGCCAGCAAGTTGCAGAGTTAAGATTCAAACCCAGTCCACTCTCACTCAAGTGTCTAAGTTCTTGCCCAACATTCTATAAAGCAGAATTAAAGGTGCGCAGTGGAATACAATAAGCAATGAGGCAAATCCATTAGTTAACTGGGAAGTTAGAGCAAGACCTGACAATGGAGGATGTAAAGTGAAGAGCCCAGATACAGACCCCACCAGAGGAAGAGCAACAGCTACAAATAACGACTTTAATCAATAACAAAACAATACTGTCTGCATTTCGTTTTCTCCCATATAACCCTTCCACCCCCACCGATACAAGGCCTGCTTTCATTAAGGTCAACAGTCACCTCCAGGTTTCTGAATCCAATGGACCCCATTCAGTTCTCATCTTACCTCATCTCACAGCATCATCAAAGACATATTAAGGCCAGTCCTCGTAGCCTGGTGGTTAAGTTCGGCATGCTCCACTTCAGCGGCCGGGGTTCAGTTCCTGGGCATGGACCCCCACCACTCGTCTGTCAGTGGCCATGATGTAGCTCACACACAAAAAGAGGAAAATTGGTAGCAGATTAGCTCAGGGTGAATCTTCCTCAGCAAAAAAGAAAAAAATCAAACATATTATACCTCATGTAAGTGGAATCATGCAGAATTTGTCTTTCTGTAACTGACTTATTTCACTTAGCACAATGTCTTCAACATTCATCCATGTTGTCACATAGGGCAAATTTTCCTTCTTTTTTAAGGTTGAATAGTATTGCATTGTATGTATATATTACATTTTCTTTTGCTATTTATCTGTCCATGGATATTTAGGTTGTTTACACATCTTGGCTATTGTGAACAGCACTGCAATGAACATGGAAATGCTAATATGTATTGTACACTTAAATATTTGTTAAGAGGGCAGATCTCATGTTAAGTGTTCTCACCAAAATAAAATAAAATATAAAGCATATTATACTTCTCTCCTTGAAACATCTGCTTCCCATGGCTCAAAAGATTCCCCTTAAAATAAAGCCTAAAATGCTAACATGACCTTCAAGGGTCTGCAAAATCTTGGCTCTACCATACAGTCTCATCTTGAACCATTCTCCTTCTTACATGAACTAAAATGTCTTGCCCACTGCTATATTCCCATGACCTAGAGCAGGGCATGGCACAGAGAAGGAGCTTGATAAATATCCATTGAATGAAATGAAAGAACCCATGCACCATACCCTATCAGGCCTCATGACTGCTCATATGCCCTCTGCCTAGAACACTCTTCTCTCCCTCTCCCTTCCCTGGTTATCTGCTGCTCATTCTTTAGCTTTGAACCTTGATATCTTTTTCAGGAAACCATTTCCTGATTATCCAAAACAAGTTGGATCCCCGCTTTGTTAGCTTTAAAAGAAATCTTGTACTTTTCTAACTTAGCACCCACTACAATTGAAATTAATTACTATTTCGGTAATCATTTATGTTGATTTCAACTCTACCCTCTACCCCCAAGTCTATAAATTCTATACATAGAATTTGGATATTGCTGTTGTTGTTTTAAGTGCTTTAATCACAAGATCTAGCACATAGTAGAGACTTAATATCTATCTGATGAATAAATAATAAGTAAATAATTACATAAATAATGAGATGGGTCATTACAGGTCTTTTTATCTATAGTTAAAAAGTAAAACATAATTAGCATCATAGATAATTTTGATCAATTGGAATAAAATCCATTATAATCCAACTTCAATAAAACCCAAAGTCATGGGTGATTATATCACAGAATCATAAAATCCTTGATCCAGAATGCACATTAGAGCTCCTCTGGTCTTCCCCCTCATTTTCTTCATACATCCATTCATTCAGTCTTTCATTCTTCCATTTGGCAAACATTGTACTACTACTACGGTAGTGAAGAAATGAGGAGCATGGGCTCTGAAGTCAGACTGTCTGAGTTTGAATATAAGCTCTGCCACTTGTTAGGTGTGTGTCATTGGGTGTGTTAGTGAATTTTGTGCCTCAGTTTCCCAACCTTAAAATGGGGATAAAAATTGTATCAATGTTATAAAGTTGTATATGTAAAATGCTTAAATATTACCTGGTACATAGTAGTGCATAATAAATATTAGCTACAATCTTTATTACTATTCTTTAAGTACTGTGATAAATACTGGGAAAATATAAATAAGTAAGACTGGATCCCTGACTTCAAGGAGCTCATACCCTCACAAGAAGTTTAAAATCTAAGAATCTCAGGTCTAGAGAGATTTTACACGACAATTCTTCTAATGAGCACATCTCTTTCCTGACATATGGAGAAAATAATCTTTATTTATATTAATGGAGTCATGTTATTATTTATAGTAACTGTTAAGACTATCAACGTGTCTGTGTTATGATAATTTACTTATAAATAAAATATATTCACATATTCTTTTCTAGATGGACATGTCACATAGATGCCATTAGGAATATTTAAAATTAAAATTAACTACATAATACAAGATACACCTTCTCCAAAAGTGTGCTTTAACCTTACTTTTCATACTCCCTTAACTACTTTCAAGCTGTGTGTTCTCCTTAGAACAGAAAAGAAAGGTAGAATATATTTAATTACACATGCATAAGAGAACTAGGAGCAGTATTCTGACCAAGAATGCACAACCTGAATCTAACCAGGAAAAAAAAAAATCAGAAAAACCCCAAATGAAAAATGTTCTACTAAAAACAAACATAAAAAGGACTGTATTCTTCAAAGTGTCAATGTAATTAAATACAAAGTCTATGGAAATACTCCAATTTAAAGAAGGTTAGAGAGACATGACAAATAAATGCTATACCTTATAGTAGACTGTATCTGGTATGGAGAAGGAAAGAGAAATGCTATAAAGGACATTTTGGGTCAACTGGCAAAATTGAATATGTATGCCATACTAACTAAATGACTAAATATATTTAAATTTATTGAAGTTTATAACTGTACTGTGGTTATGTAAGAGAATATCCTTATTTTCAAGAAATAGTCAAAGTGTTTAAAAATAAAGAGTCATAATGTATGCAACTTCCTTTCAAAAGGTTGAGAAAAAGAAACATACAGAGTGCAAACGATAAAGCAAATTGGGTAAAATAAACAAAAGTATAATATGAGATAAATTTATTAATAAGCATAGGCAACTACATAAAAATATTTAGGACAATGGCACTAGTAATTTTTCCGGGGAGATAGTATTCACTTTCACTATAAAAAAGCTTTTAAAAAATATGTAGTTTCAGAGATGCTTTTGAAAAATATGTAGTTTCAGAGATACTCCAACAAAAAACACTTCTCTCAATAAGTATGGTTTTTACAATAATTATAATATTATAATATATTATAATAATCATTATCAATAATCAAATACCCTATCAAAACTATTTAGCTTACTTTAAGAAAAAGTATTAAAAGGCCTCTAAGCAGCTAATAAGATCTCACAAAGCTCATAAATTTTACTCATAGAAGCACTTTGCAAATTCCTTTCTACAAAGTATTTTAAAGACAATTCTAGCAAGCTTGATTATCTTGTTCTGAAATCCACTGTACCCTGGATATGTAAAATTAAAAAGTATAAGAGTAGCAACATACACAATGACAAGAAGGGATACAATAATAGACAGAAAGGCCATTTAAAATAATCGCAAGAATTGAATAGCATACAGGAAGTGGGAAATTTATGACCCGCTTTGTACAGGTCATATACTAGCTGTCAATTACATTGGAACGAGCACAAGATACCACTCTATTTTAAAACATATAATAACAACTGGTATTCATGACAGTGACTGAGTATAAGGAACTATTTAATTATGTTTAGTGAATATCAGTGTTTTTAACTGGGTATAGGGGTGTGTTCTTGGGACCAGTTATCATGATTCCCAAACTGTGCACTATGATGCTCTGAGGTGCTGCAGCAAATTCACGGCTGGGCCTGGGATGTTGCAGGATATTTTAAACTTTCAAGGGATATACAGCAGCCTCTGTGAGACAACATGCAAACCTCTAGTTTGGGACAGTTCACAGTTTCAACATCAGATCACTCCACATTCCTTTCCATTACATCTTACATTTACAAAGCTGGGTTTTGAGAGGTTGCTGTGATTAAAAGAAAATGCCATACAAAAATCCACAAGAACAGGAAGTCACATGGCAGTGTCCAAGGTGATTCCAAGACGAGAAACTGTTCAATACCCAACAGGTACATGCAAACTATTAGGAAGTAATTATGGTTATTTAATTATAAAAAAAAAATTTTCTTTCTATGTGAATTATTTTTTCAGACAGTTACTAAATTATTAGGACATAAACACTCATTAAGCTGTTTAGACTTAACTACTTCATAAACAGAATGACTAGGTATTTCTTTTTACCTAGAGGATCTGTGAAAATTTGCACTAAGGGCACATGTGGAACATGAAAGTTGAGGAATCTCTGCCGTACCCAACCTGCCCCGCAGTTACCTCTCCGGCTTTATCTTTTACTACTCTCTCCCTTCTTACTCTGCTTCAGTCACATGGACCTCCTGGCAGCTCCTCGAACTCACCCAGCATGCTGCTGCCTCAGAGTCTTTGCACAGGCTGTTCTCTCTGCCTGGAACACTCTTCTAGTTATTTGCTTGGATAATCCTCTCGCTTCTTTCAAATCCTTTCTCAAATGTCACTTTTTCAATGAAACCTATTCTGGCCATTATACTTAAAAATTGACTCTTGCTCCCTCATCCCCCACTGTACTTTTTTCTATTAAACTTCTAAAATGTTTTATAATTTACTTACTTATTAAGTTAATTTTTTAAAAATTAGTGATTTCCATCTATTAGAATGTAAGCTCTACAAGAGCAGGGGTTTTTGTCTGCACTGTTCACCGATATATGCCAAGTGCCTAGAACATGTCTAGTACATTCCTAGCACATAGTATGCATTCAATAATCATCTGATGAGTGAATGAATTATTAAATTAAAAAAAGAAAATGAGATCAATCTTTAAGAGAAGAGAAGAAGCAAAGGAAAGGTAAGATGTGGCAGAAACTTACAAACTGTCCACCAAACCTATAACCTCCTCTTCCTGGGCATTTAGCTGGACCACATTTCCCAGCCTGCCTTGCAGTTACGTGTGGCAGTGTGAATAATGAAATGTGAGATGTGAGCACAAATGATGAGCACTACTTATAGGCCTGCCCACAAAAACCCCAGTGTAAAATTCTTCATTTTCTTTCTTCATTTGGAGGCTAAATATATAGGACTCAGACCCTAGAGGATGGAGGTGAGTCACAAGTTATAAGGAGCCTCTGTACCTGAAAGACCACAATGAATGTCGTCCATATAAGAAACATCTTACAGGACTTCCAGTGAGTGAGAAATTAACATCTACTGTGGAAAGTCACTAAGATTTGGGGGTTTGTTTGTGGCAAAAGATAGCATTTTCCTCACAGTTTGAAGTTCCCATACACTGAAGGGGTTCTACTTCAGTGGAATCTCACATATAAAGGAGTATAACAGGGAAGAATAAGATCCGATAAGAAAAAAAAAGGACAGCACCTCTAAAATAACAAATGAGCCATACTGAAGTCAGTCTGTCTAAAATAGGGAAGGAAAGATTCTTTAAAGTAAAATGAATTAATTGAAATTTATTTAAAGTGATTAAAAGTTGCTAATGAAATGCATTAAGCAGAGTCAGTAGTGGTCAAAGCATTTGGTAAAATTTGTTTTTAAAGTGACGTTTTTTGAAGGTAAAAGAAAAAGAGTGAAAATGGAGAACCCAATGAATAAAGCCCAAAATAAATTGTACCAATAAGTAACTATATGCATTTCATTTAACTCTGAGGTTTGAGGGCTTTAAAACATAATTCATATTCAACATATTTATTGAACTTTTCTATATTTCACAAGATTTTCAATAAAGCCTATCTCTATTAATTTTCCTTGCATATAAATACGCACATACGTTATTATTGAGAAACAAAACCATATACTCATATTAGCAGCAAATTATAAGATAAAATTAAGAAAATACAGAAATACAATTTCAGATTGATCAAATAAAATTAATTGCAAAATCTTCTAAGTCTATTGCAAACTCATTGTTTACAAAGATGCTTTCCATTTGTCTACTATTTTATTTCTTTGTAAAAATAGATCATTTCTCTAAAACTGCAATATCTGAATTTAGGAGTGATTATCTCCTCAGCATAACAATTATTATGAAAACTCAATTTAAGCGATACGGCAAATATTTAAAAATAGGAAACATAATAGTATTTCTCATTATCAATAGCTGTCTACATATACCAACTCCCACAAGAGAAATAAAAGTCACAGAAGAAGAAATAGCTCCAAGCTATTTGGGTTTTATTGCTATGGAGGAATCCATACAAGACTACTTCCTTCACTTATTCTCCTACTCTCCCTTTCCTATTTGCTCTTCTCAATCTGGTCTCTGCATTTTCGTTGTTACACATTAAGGCAGGATTTCTACTCTAGTCTCTCAATCAATAGGCACCTCTAATTGACAGCTTCACTTTGAGTTTTCAATCAGTTATCTTTCTACCCAAATGCTTCTCGTTGTCCTCTCCAAAGTCTTGAGTTTTATTGGTAATAAGAAAGCTTAATAAAAAAAATTGAAAGAATGAAGAAATGAGGAAAAAAGTTAATAGGTAGTGCAATTATTAAAAAGGTATGACATTAGTAAACCGAGAAAAAATATTTTTTGAGATTAAAATCTTTAAGGAATTCTGAAATAGCTTTAAATACAGCTTAATTTTTCACCAAATATCTTTCTTCTATGCAATGGTGATTAAAACTGTTCATAAACCTATAGTTAAAATTCAAATTTAAAATTGAAATACATATACACCTATCAAGGCCAATGAATTAGGTGGGAAATAAGCTACAAAGATAGAACATACTGTTTTTAAAGCATTGCAAATTATCAAAAACCCTGGCATATTATATAGAAGTAAAAATAAGGATAGTAAGATTTAGTATAATACGTCATATTTTAAATATTTGTCTTGTAATTGTGTGAAACAAGGTATGTGGAGGGAGTGACAAAGAAAAAACTGTGAGAATAATCTTGACTTAGCTGATCTGATCATCCTGGAAGATTGCCCTTCCTCTCTGCCATGGCAAGGATGTTCTTCCTAGATGAGAGAGCATCTTTCTTGGGCCTAAATTATATGAATAGCTGTATCCCTCTCTTAAAGCTTAAATTTCAGTAGTCAAAATAGTCCATTCAGAGAATGGGAAGCACTGAGTTCATAAAGTTAGAATAACTAATAAATTTTTTAAATAGTTGGTTTTATTTTCTAGAAACTAAAAAAATCATGTCTCCTGAATCATATCAATATCCTCTATCAGTTTCCTGTGTAATTTCTAATACCCATAGTTGAAAAAAATCTATCTATAAATGGGAAGCTTTCCATATATACTTTAGCAACACACATATCTCAGACTGAATAAGATTAGTACAAACTAATTCTTTTTATTTTGCCTTGGCAGTAACTCACTTTTATTTCGAAATTTGATAGTAGAGGAAAACAGATGTCTAGTGAGATTGTACTTTGTGCAGGAAAACAAAGAATTTAATATATGATGTTTAAGAAGGTACTAGTAGCGGAGTTCAGCAGGAAAGGAAAAGCTCTCTTTTGGTTCCCCTCCTCTACCAACAAACATTATCTTCAGAGAAGCTGGCTGAGAATCATGATATACAAAGCTAGAAAGGATCATATAGATTTTCTAGTCCAACTGCTTATTGCCTTAAAAGGCCAGGCAGAAAACAGAAATGATTGGAGAAGAACATGTGTACCATGGTAGAGAGTGATCAAAGCCATCTCTCCACCTATGGCTTCAATTTCATCTCTTTCCCGTATCCTCCAGGATCTTATTCCCTCTTCCCCCTATATTTTCAATGTCTCCCATTTCCATGGGCTCCTTCTCCTTATGCTATACAAAATTTCAAGTTGCTCTCTTCTTATAAGAAAAATAAAACAAAATCTTTCCTTGATATTGCAGTTTCTACTGCTTACTCCTCTTTACAATCAAAATTCTTGAGTGATCTGTTTATTCTTCCTTTCTCTCTTCCAGAATAGATGTTAAATGCCTACTGTGTGCTCGGCTCTGTGATTAGATAGAGAGAGAGAGAATATATAATTAGATATCTTTACATAAATAATATCTATATATATTTCAAAGCAAGTCTTCAAACACTACATCATGTCAGTTTCTGAATTTACCCAACTGATTTAGGTCAGCTTTTATAGGTGCTTACAAGTTAATAATGATAATAACTTGAGAAATAATAATAACAGAGAAATATGTATATATATACACACAGAGAAACGGAAATATGTATGTATACATATATACAATTTAAAATTCAAGTGGTGACTCAGATCACTTTTCTCAAGTCTTTTTCACTTTTACAGTATTTTGTAATAGATTTTGGGAAAAGTTATAAAAGTAATACATGCTTATGATAAGAACGCAAACAATACGGCATCATATAAAATATAGATTAAATATAAAATTTAAATAATATTTTTGAAATTCAATCATGCTGTTGTATAAATCAGTAATTGATTCCTTTCTCTTGCTGAGTAACATGGCATTGAATGATTACTCCACAGTTGTTCATCAGACAATGGACTGTTTCCAGCTTCTGGTTAGAATACATTAGGCTGCTATGAACATAATTACAAGATTCTTTTTTTGAATCTACATTTTCAGTTCTCTTGGGTAAATACTGAGCAGTGGCCAGTTCCACTAAAGTGAACTAAGCATATTTCACCCTGTCTCTCTCACTGAATGAAGCCATAAAATCTGGATAGAATGTAGGGAGCAGCTATTTGAAAAGTAAATGGCAGCAGGCAGGTTGGGAGAAAAAAAGACAAAAATTTGAAGTACCACTAACTAGAAGCAAGTTTCTCATTTTTTACTTCAGTATCCCCCAGCCTGGATGCAAGACAGCCTGAAATCTGAAGTATAAGACAGGATGTAGTCAGAGAGAACTCTGGGAGAATCTCTCTAGATCTGATTGAGGAGCAGACAGAGAGCTCCTAACACTCAGACAGAGTAGGAAAATCTCTTATTAATTTTTTCCTTTTACTCCATTTTCTTTCACTCCAGCTCCAAGGCAACCCTACGCCTATGATGAAGGTTCCAGAAGGGACCTACAGAAATAGAAAACTTCTCTGATCAGAGAGCTGTGGTCTCAAAATAGTGGAATAAACATCTGTTTTTCAGTTTGTCTAGCTCTCTATCTTCTGCCACTGGGTTCCAGACATAGATACAGTCAACAGAAGTGTGCATGTGCAGCAGACAAGGGTAACTAAAGCCTCAGGTCTCTGGCCAGAGGACTACAATGGGGAAGTTGGGAGAACTACAAAATTCCATACTGAGGAGATCAAGGAGAGAGAAGAGCTCAGAATAATGACCTCACAGAGTCATTTATGAACTCCTGAGCTTACCCTTGAGCTGCACATACACAAATCAGACACTAAGGAACATATCAAAGACTATGACAAAACAACTATGAGATAAGCCACCTCCCAGTCTCAAAATCAAAAACTAGTTCCTTAAAATAGCCATTAAATTGATAAACTTTCAGCAAGATTGAGAAGAAAAAGAGAGCTGAGATACCAACTACCAATATCAGGAATGAAAGTAAGGATGTCACTATAGATCCCACAGTCATTAAAGAATAATAAGGGAATATTATGAACAATTACATGCATAAATTCAACAGCTTAAACAAAATGAAACAATTCTTTGGAAACCATACACTCACAAAATTCATCCAAGATAAAAATAGACAACCTGTAGTTCTATAATGCATAAAGAAATTGAAATCATAGCTTAAAAATACTGTAAAAAAGAAATCTCTAGATCCAGGTGTATACATGAGCAATATACCAAATCTATACAATTTTCCCCAAAATATAGAAGAGGGATACTTCCAAACTCATTATATTAGGCCAGCATTACCCCAAGACCAAAGACAGTACAAGAACAGAAAACTATAGAACAAAATCCTAAACCAAGTACTAGCATATCAAATACAGCAATAAATAAGAATAATAACACATTACAATGAAGTGAGGTTTATCAAAAAAAAGCAAGATGATACAATATTCAAACATTGATCTATGTCGTCCACCATATTAAAAGTCTAAAGAAGAAAGAAATCACATGATTATATCAATTGATGGAGAAAAATTATGTAATAAATTTTACCATCTATTCATGATAAACACTCTCAGGAAACTATGAATAGATGGGATGTTTGTCAACCTGATAAAGAGCATCTACAAAAAACCTACAGTTAACATCACACTTAATGGTAAAAGACAATGCTGTCCCCCTAAATAGGCAACCTATAAGGTACTGCTTTTCACTTTTATTGATTTCTGTTCTTATCTTCATTATTTCCTTCCTTCTTCTTGCTTTGGATTTATTTCTATCATCTTCATTATTTGCTCACACCACTCCTATTCAAAATCATACTGGAAGTCCCAGCCAATGCAACAAGGCAAAAGAGAGGGAAGGAGGGAAGGAAAAGGATTGGAGGGAGAGATGAAAGGAGGGAAGAAAGGTAAACAGATTGGTAAAGAAAAGATAAAATTCCCCCTATTCACAAAAGACAAAACTATCTACATAGAAAATACAAAGAATCTATTAAAAAACTCTTTGAAGTGTTAAATAATTTTAGAAATATAATGATACAAGATTAACATACAAAAGTCAACCCCATTTCTATATACTGCCAATGAAAAACCAGAAACTAATTTTTTAAATGCCATTTACAACAACAAATATTTAAGCATAAATCCTACAAAATATGCACAGGATCTATATGCTGAAAAATGACATAATGGATGAAAGAATCAAAGACAATTTAAATCAAGATAGATATACTGTGTTCACGGATTGGAATACTCAACAATATAAAGATGACAATTCTCCCCAAATTAGTTTACAGATTTAATGCAATTCTAATAAAAATCCCAACCAGGTTTCTGTACACATAGAGAAGCTGATTCTAAAACCTATGTGAAAAAGCAAAAAACCTAGAATAACCAAAACAATTTTGAAAAAAAAAAGAATAAAATTGGAGGAACCATACTACTGGATTTTCAAAATTACTATAAACCATAATAATCAAAATAGTGTAGTACTGGTAAATAAATAGATACATAAATCAATGAAACACAATAGAGTTCAGAATTAGACCCAGACAAACATGGCCAATTGATTTTTTACAAAGACAATTCAAAGGAGAAAGGATAATTTTTTAATAACTGGTGATGGAACAATTGGACATCCAAAAGCAACAGAATCAAGTTGGATTGAAACCTCGCATCTTATGCAAAAAATAACTCAAAATTAACCATAGTTCTAAATGTAAAACTTAAAACTATAAAACTTACAGAAGAAAATGTTCGTGATTTGGGGTTAGACAAAGATATCCTGGATATAACATCAAAAACACAAATCAAAAAAAGAAAAATTAAATAAATTTTACTTTATCAAAACAAAAATACTTGCTCTGTAAATGACATTTTTAAGAGAATGAAAAGACAAGCAACAGATTGAGAGAAACTTTTCACAAATTACACATCAACAAAGCACAGAATATATAAAGATCTCTTAAAACTCAGCAGCAAGAAAATAACCCAATTAAAAAACGTGCCAAAGACTTGAACAGACACTTCACCAAGAGGATATGAATGACAAATAAGTACATTAAAAAAATGTTCAATATTATTAGCCATTAGGGAAATGCAAATTAAAACCAGAATGAGAGACTACTACAGATCTAATAGAATGACTAAAAGAAAAATATGTAAACACCAAGTGCAGACAAGTTGTGGAACAACTGGAACTCCCAGTTATAGAAAATGGTACAAACACTCTTGAAAAGAGAATGTCAGTTTCTTATAAAGTTAAACATATGCTTCCCATATAACCCAGCAATCCCACTCCTAAGTTTTTACCCTAGAGAAACATCTATAAGAAAACATTTTTACACAAAAATTTGTACACAAATGCTTAAAGCCATCCTACTCATAATCACCAAAAAATGGAAACAATCTAAATATACTTCATGGGTGAATGGATAAGCAAATTGTGGTATATCTATAAAGGGAAATACTACATAAAAAATTTTTAAAAAAGAATTATTGATATGTGCAACAACTTGGATGGATCTTAAAAGCATTATGTTGAGTGAAAAAAGCCTGCTTCAGAAGGTTAGATATTATATAATTCTATTTATATGAAATTCTGGAAAAAAACAAAATGATAATGACAGAGAAGAGATCAGTGGTTTCCAGGGATAGAATTAGGGGGAGGGAGTGACTACAATGGGGTAGCATGAGGAAATTTGAGGGGGAGGGGTGATAGAAATGTAGCCTGATTGTGGAGCAATTACATGATCTATGTATGTGTTAAAACTCATAAAATTCTATGGCAAAAGAAGGCAATTTTAATGTAGGCTAATTTAAATAAATAAAGTAAAAATATCTAGGAGAGAAACTGCTGGATCATAAGGTTGGTGTATGTTTAGTTTTATAAAAAATTTCCATACTTTTCTCTAAAGTGGTTAAATGTTGCATTTTATATTTTTACCAACATAAATGAGAGTTTCAGTTGTTACATATTCTTACCAAAATTTGGTATTATTAGTCTTTTTTAATATTCGCCATTCTAACTGGGTGTGGAATAATATCTTATTGTTGTCTCCATGTGAATTTTTAAGAGTTGCATAATATTCCATAACTTGGCAGTCTCACAGTTAATACAAACCATCCTCTAGTAGGTACTTGACTCTTCCTTCCTATTTGCTCTCTTTTCCCTGGAATTCATTGCCTGTAGACGGCTAGATCCTTCCAGCCAACACATGTGGGCTTACTTTAATGTTGTCTATTCTAGAAAGAAGTTGACAAAGTGGGGTTGAAACCATGTGCTCACACCACCCCTTCCCATTTATTCAATTCTTAGGTGTCATAAAGTTATAGAATTTTGGAGCTACAAGGATCTTTAGAAATCATATTATCTGAACACTTCATTTTACAAATGAGTAAATAAAGTCCATAGAGACTACATTGCTTTGCTGGGTCACACATCTAATCATGTTTTAAGAATTAAGAATCACATCTTCAATGTTATCATGACATTTATTGGGAAGAAATTTTAATGAATCAAAATTACTTTTATGGGTGTTTTCCGGGAATGTATTCATTCATATGACAAATATTTATTGAATGCCTCCAAATGCCAGGCACTATGCTATGTTCTGAGGATATGAAAAGATGCAGCCCACATTCCCAAGAAACAGAGTCCAATTGGAGATACGCATGTATCTCATTCAATTCCACACTAGATGCCACGTGCTATACAGAAGACACAGCACAACATGGAAAGTGCTCCAACAGAAAAATAAATTTCTCTAATTGCAATGGGAGAGTCAAGGGAGCCTTCAGAAGAACTGATATTTGATCTTAGCGTTGAGTGAAAGGAATGATACTTTTTTATTTAAGATGAGACACCAATGGAATTATATAGAATTTCTGATTCTTAAACTTACATATAAACACAGAAAATATACATAATCATTTCAAATACAGATTAACTTCTAAATCTCTTGAGAGGTAGTTGGCACAAGAGGGAAGAATAACTGAAAACAAGCAGATGACTTTGAAAGCTTTGGTGAATATTTTAGCAAAAAAAGTGATTGGAAGGCATCCCAGTGGAGAAGAAAGCAATTTTCTTGCTTCAGGTATCCAAATCATCATGAGTTGTTGATTAAAAAAAACCTCATAATAAAAGTAGACACAGACATATTGTCTTTGCACTTAATTTTAAAAAGGCACATTTCATAATTGGAGTTGAGCCAAATGAGGTGACATAAACTGGTTATGTTTAGTACTATAATCAAGAATATAACAAAATTAATTGGACATAATAATACACTTAGTTGTTACATGGCCACATGGTAATTATCCACAAACATCAGTCATATATATGATGATTTGTAATATTACTTTTACCCAATCAAATCAAGTATTTCTAGATCCAGTTAATGGAAGGAAAAGGGAGAACAGTAGAGCAGAACGTTTATAATATCCCTCCTAAAAACTACATATTAATTCAAACCAGGTCTTCCATTTCTCTATCAGTAAGTATATATAAACTTGAACTTCTAGTATCATCAGGAGCAGCAGCAACAATTATTGTTAGCAGTTACTATCTATCTAATGAACACCACCACAAACCAGATATTATACCAACTGTAATATCTCAATGTATTTCCACATGAACCTTACTAGACGTTATCTAATCCACTTTGAAGATGAGGCAACAGCAGTACAAAGAATTTAAATAACTAGACTAGGGTCATATGACAAGTAAAACAGAAGAAAGATGGTAAAATAGTATTCAACTTCCAGTAAAAACTTGGTGGCAACTTAGTTGTGAATCATTCCACTCCTCCAGAAGGCCATAAGGAGACAAAAACAATTAAAAAAATGAAAGTCCAATTTTCAGCAGAGGCAGAAGACAGAGAAAACCCCTCCAGACTACAAATTTTATGTAAAAGTTGCCCAAAGCAGAATTGATGGCAGAGCCTTGCAGGAAACTGTGATGGGGTATGATAAAAGCTGAGGGAAAGAGTAGAGAGAGCAGTGGGAAAACAGACTGTCAGATCTCAAAAGTCATCAGCACATAAACAAACCATGAAGAAGTTTATTCCCACGCTGAATGGGAACTGCTATGAACAGGGCTGAGGAGCACAGTGGAAGGCAAAGAGAGAGAGAGCTCAGAAGGTATCCAAGGAGAGCAGATCATAAAATCATCAAAAATACATCTTCTAAATTTAAGGGGACTCCCTAAAAGGCAAGTGCTGTCCCTTGGTGGCAAGTGCAGAGTAGAACTTGTAGAAGTTTAGGTATGGTGACAGAAACCTCCCTGAGCCAGGTTAGCTTCAAGAAATAGAGACATGATGGCTCCTCAGAGCTGCATCACCGTAACAAGAGGTGGGAGACTTTGAACTGTAGAAGTGTCAAATTACCCTAGTCTTCCCTTCCCCCAAATGAGCTTCTTGTAAAAAGCTGACCCATAAAAATAAAACTTAATCAAGCATGAGAAACAGAAAAGAAATAGACACCACAGCCACACAATAATACCATGTTTTAAAAATGGAAAAAGAGCAACAAAACATTCCTATAGAAAAAAAAATCACCAGAAAATGTTGTCATCCATCAGATGAAAACTGCAAACCAAAACTTCTTGGAGAAATAATGAAGCAATCACTATTCTGAAGGAAGACCACAAAGGAGAAATACAAAACCTCTAGGAAGAGATGGTCAGAAAACAGCAGGTTATGATGTGACAATAGGAGGAGATGAATCAAGAACTTGAAAACTTAAGGTAAAAAAATAGAAGAAAAAAGGCAAAGAAAAAGTTCAGAAATCAAGACTAAATTTGAAGGGAAATAGATACTGAAAAAGCCTTTGACAAAATTCAAACTCACTTTCAATTAAAAACTCTTGAGAAAATAAGAATGTATGGATCCTTCGTTAAGTATATTTAAATATATGAATTATATACACATAATAATATCATTATATACACATATATATATATATATATTCACATACCACAATCCTAAAGCAGCATTGTATCTAACAGAGAAACACTAGGAATTCCTACAAAGTTCGGAAAAAATCAAGGATGCCCACTATCTCTAATACTATCCAGAATAATACTGGTATAAGCCAATGCAATTGGACAAGTAAAACAATTAGAGGCATAAGGCTTAGATAAGAATAAAATAATTTTTATTTGCAGATGACATGATAGTATATCTGGAAAACCCTACTAACTCAAACAACAGAAGAATTCATCAAGGTAGCAAGATATAAAATTAACACTCAAATATCAGTAGCATTGATATATACAAATAATAACCATTAGAAGATATAGAGAAAAAGGAAACTTCATTTCTAATAGCAATAAAAATACAAAACACTTAGGAATAAACTTAAGAAATGCTCAGAACTATATGGAGAAAACTACAAAACACTTGCGAAAGACATGTATGCAGATTTCAACAAATGGGAAGACAGGCTTTGTTATCAGTTAGAACAGCTCACTATCACCAAGATTTCCTTTCTCCCAAACTTAATTTATAATGTACTTACTTACATATAAACTGCTTAAAACAAATTATGATTTATAAATTATTGCAATTCCAATAAAAATAAGAATCTTGGGGCCGGCTCCGTGGCCGAGTTGTTAAGTTTGTGTGCTCCACTGCGGCAGCCCAGGGTTGGGATCCTGGGCGCGGACATGGCACTGCTCGTCAGGGCACGTTGAGGCGGTGTCCCACATCCCACAGCTAGAAGGACCTGTAACTAAGATAAACAACTGTGTACAGGGTGGTTTGGGGAGATAAAGCAGAAAAAGAAAAAGAAAAAAAAGATTGGCAATACTTGTTAGCCCAGGTGCCAATCCTTAAAAAAATAAATAAATAGAAACAATCTTTTTGTACAGTTAGACAAGTTCATACAAAAGTTCATATGAAAAAATAAACAGGTAAAGATAGCAAGTAAAACACTGAAAAGGAAGAGTTATGAGGGCGTTGTACCCACTCAGATATTAAACTATATTAAAAAGCCTCTATAACCAAAACAATCTGATACTGTATATGAATAGGCCAACAGAATAGAAAGTACAGAAATAAACCAAATTACATATGGAAATCTAGTGTATGATAAGGATGGCATTTCAAATCACTGGGCCAAAGACAAACTTTACAATTAATGGTGTTAAGACAACTGGAAAGTCATTTGAAAAAGAAAAAATTAGGGGCTGGCCCTGTGGCCGAGTGGTTAAGTTCGCGCGCTCCGCTGCAGGCGGCCCAATGTTTCGTTGGTTCGGATCCTGGGCGCGGACATGGCACTGCTCATCAAACCACGCTGAGGTAGCGTCTCACATGCCACAACCAGAAGGACCCACAACGAAGAATATACAACTATGTACTGGGGGGTTTTGGGGAGAAAAAGGAAAACAATAAAATCTTTAAAAAAAAACAAAAAAGAAAAAATTAAATCCCTTCCTTATACTATAAGTAAGAATAAACTCCAAATTAATTAGAGATGTAAACTTTAAGAAAACTATATGAGTACTAGAGAAAACTAGGAGTAAGTTCCTCCATAACTTTAGTGTAGAAAAAGGCTGCATAATTCTTAAATTTTAAATTCCAAATGCAATTTTAAAAATTGATAAATTTGAACTACGCAAAATTTTTTTAAACTATTTTTCATAGCAAGACATGCCACAAGCAAATTTGGAATATAAATGACAAATTGGGAGCAAAATATTTGCAACATATATCACAAGTAAAGGGGTAATATCCCTAACATACAAAAAACTTTTAAAAACTGAAAATAAAAAAACACCAGAAACATAAAAATAGGCAAAAGATGTGAATAGGCAATTTATAATAAAAGATATAAAAATGTCCCTTAAAAATATTAAGCATGTTAGCATATAAAAAGATATCATATCTTGCCCATCAGACTGGCAAAAGTCAAAAGCTTGACTGTTAGTGAAACTGTGGGGAAATAAGCACTCACACTGCTGGGGGCATAGAAATTGGTAAACTCCTCTGGAGGCGGATTTGGTACTACCTAACAAAACTGCACAGGCATTTATCATCATACCTCACAGTCCCACCTTTGGGAATTTACCTTCTGTGCACATCTCCAAGAATATAAAAATACATATGAACCAGATAATTCATTCTTACAGTATTTATAATTGCAAAATATTAAATACTACTTACATGTCCCAACATAGGATGTTGTTTGAATAAACTATAGTCTATATGCACACAACAGAGTACTATGTAGCTGTAAACATTAATGAGAACTTAGATGAAGTGACTTCCAGGATATACTATTAAGCGAAAAAAGCTACCTTTTGTATGGTAAATAAGGAGAAATAAAAGAGCAAATATAACTGCTAATGTTTACAAAAAGAAACACAGGAAGGAGAAATCAGAAAACAATAAAATTGGTCACCTACAGAGTGGTGAGGTGAAGGCAAAAGGGACAGAGGAGGGTATGACATTTGTCTGAGAAAGTATGGCTTTTTTTGTAGTTACGACTTCTGGATGCATGTTAATGTTATATATATTCTAGAAATAAAAATAAATCACCAAGGGGTAGAAGAACAAAAATTAAAACAAATTAAAACTAAAAGAAAACAAATATATACAACTATATTTCAAATGAATAACATAACAATATTGCAGAGAAAATACAACAACAAATCCAAAAAACTTTTAAACATGGTATTTTACTATATCTCTTTAGTCAGGGGAAGGGGGAAGACAGAAAGGAAGAGTGAAACATTTTGAAGTTTTTTGTAGGTATTTTTTACAGAGGTATGAATGAAACAAGTCTGAAATTATTTTAGGTATTCTGTTAGACTGGGGAAATGGAATAAATGCTTTGAATGCTTTGATGTTGTTGGGAATCAGGGTTGTCACTGTGGAAGAAGAGAGATACAAATACAGAATGGAGGAAGGCAAAGAAAATTCTTTGGAGATGGATAGGATTCAGAGGTATCAGCAAGAAATAATAATTTTGATATCTTCATAGATAGATAATTAGATTATATGAGGTTATACATACATGTTATACAGATCATATATGTATACTAGATTATACACCCATAAAGGATGCACACACACATACACACAGACATTTATTAACTCTACCTGCTCAAAGGGCCAAGAAATAAAGATGATATTCCAGTAGTAATGAGCACATTGAGTGCCCAGAAATTGGTTTTTAATTGCTTTTTCCACTAAAATGAACCAAGTTTCCTCTAAAAGGTGGATGATTCAGTGGATGGCACAAGAAATGCAAAATGATCCCAGAACATATTAAGTCATAAACTAAGCATGTGTTTTTTTAAAAAAAGGAGCATGTTAAAAGGACAAAGGAGCCAGTGTAGAGGAACTCCCAGGGCCAAACCTGGGACAATTTAAGCACTGAAATAAAGACAGTATTGAAAAATAAAAACAGAAAATTTGAAAAAAATAGGAATCCACGAATCCATTTTGATAATGAATAGGTAGGTAGGTAAACAAATGAACGAACGAATGAATGAGTAAATAAACAAAAGGGAGAACTTTTCCTTGCAGGAGTATGCTCACCAATAAAGGTAGAGGGAAAATTGGAGTAGGAGAACCAAAATTTTTCAACTGTAATAATAAAGATTGGAAGAGGAAAAGAGTAAGTACGTGATGGATAAACTGAATAATACCTTGACCAAATGATCAAAATCAGTATTGGCAATGAGGAGCAGACAGGCCATATGTGCCTCTGAAAGTGATGTCGTCAGGACACAATACCACTTATGTGGTGCTCTAGCCAGGGATGCTTAACTAGAATCCAACCATAGGAAAATATCAGACTAATCAAAAATGAAGAATAGTCTCTTTTTTAAAAAGGGTCTATATATTTCAAAATATCAAAGCCATGAAAGATTAAAAAAAGCTGAGGAGCTATTCCAGATTAAAGGAGACTAAAGAGATATGATAATCCTGGAATAAAGGGAAAAATGTTATAAAGAATATTATTTTATCAATTGAGAAAACTGGGAATATAAAGGTAGATTAAAATATTGTATCAGTGTTGAATTTCCTGAAGTTGATAATCATACCATGTTAATGTAAGAAAATGTCCTTCTTCTTAGGAAATACACTCTGAAGTAAAGCCATATGATTTATGCAACTTACTCTCAAAAGATTCAGAAAAGAAATGTGTATCTATCCATATCCACAGATAGATAAATAGATAGAATGCCACAGGTTAGATACACAGATTAGATTAGGTTAAGCAAACAATGAAGCAAACAGAATAAAATGTTGGAGAATCTGGATGAAGGGTATATGGGAGTTTTTTCTACCCATATTGAATTTTTTTCTCTACATTTGAAATTATTTCCAAATAAATAGTTTTAAATTTGAATAACAAGGGCCGGCCTCATGGCCGAGTGGTTAAGTTTGCACACTCCGATTCGGTAGCCCAGGGTTTCACTGGTTCCGATCCTGGGTGTGGACATGGCACCGCTCACAAGGCCATGCTGAGGCAGCGTCTCACATAGCACAACCAGAAGGATATACAACTAGAACATACAACTATGTACTGGGGGCACTTGGGAGAAGGAGAAAGAGAAGGGGGTGAGGGAGGGAGAAGGAGGGGGAGGAGGGGGAGGAGGAGGGGAAGGAGGAGAAGGAAAAGAAAAAGAAGATTGGCAACAGATAGTTAGCTCAGGTGCCAATCTTTAAGAGAAAAAAAACCCAAAATTGAAGAACAAAGAACATAGATACCATGTGTAGTGAGTTGAATTGTGTCTCCGCAAAAAAACATGTTCAACTCTTAACCTCTAGGACCTGTGACTGCGACCTTATTTAGAAATAAGGTCTTTGCAAAAATAGTTAAAAGATCTCCTGATGAAATCACACTGGATTAGGGTGGGCCCTAAATCTAATGCCCGGTATCCTTATGAGAAAAGGAGAGGACACAGAGAATAAGGCCATGTGAAAACAGGCAGAGATTGGAGGGATGCAGATAAGAGCCAAGGAATGCCAAGGATTTCTGGGTGCCACCAGAATCTAGGAATAGACAGGAAGAATTCTTTCCCAGAACCTTCAACTGGAGCATGACACCTTGATTTCAGAAGTGTGAGAGAATAAATTTCTGTTGTTTTGAGCCACCAAATTTGTGGTAATTTGATATGGCAACCCTAGGAAATTAATATATCATGAAAAATACAGTAAGGGCTATAGAAGATAGATGTCAAAATAAAACAAAGAAAAAAGAATTAGGAAGAAAATAGATATACAAAGCAGGCAGAAGAGACCCAATACTTGCATAAGTGGAGTTTCCAAAGAAGAAGCTAATGGAACAGAATGAACATTTTAAACTATAGTTCAAAACAGAAAATGCTTTCCTAAAAGAATTGAATCTCCTATGGAAATAGCACACTACATATCACAAAATCTGATTTAGAGTAGTCAACATTGATACTTATCCTGCAAATTTTATTAGATTTCAGTGATAACGACAGGCTCTTTCAGCAGCCAACTTACAAAAGAAAGAAAAAGACCATGGCATCACACTTCTCCACAGTGATAACGACAGGCTCTTTCAGCAGCCAACTTACAAAAGAAAGAAAAAGACCATGGCATCACACTTCTCCACAGTCAGGAAGCAGAGGAGCAACCCATATTAGATACATAACAAAAGTAAGTCCCCAGGATTTCATATTCAGCCAAGCACTACTTCAAGTATAAAGAGAGATAACCAAGAATTTTGAACGTGTAAGAACTTAGTAAAGATTCTTCACATTTCAGGAACTACTACAGAAACCAGGATATGGCTGTGGAATCTTTAGCAGTGAGTATTAAATATTTTAACCAATGAAAATCTAAAATGAAAACAAACATTGGGATAAGGGTTACAGGATGGAATGTTATATTTATAAATGATGTAAATATAAAACGAAAAGAATGAGGAAATAAGTTGAAAAACAGAAATGCTGTATGATTGACCCATATATATATAAGTGGGAGTCAAAGAATATAAGATAAAGCTGAAAATCAAATTCAAGTAGAAGCAGAGAAAACAATACAAGGGAAAACACTAGGAAAGGTAACACTATTGAATAAAATTGAGTTGTGGAAGAAAGAAAAGAGCGAAGGAAGAAGATATAACCACCTTAAATCAATACATTATTTGAATTCTAAAATGAAAATTAATTTTCTTTATAAGTGGTTTTCATCACCATTTCCTCATGTACACTAAAGATGAGACAAATTTGTGCTATTTCCATAGTTGCAGTATTTTTAATTCTTTAAAGTTTTTTATTGTCAAAAATTTATTTCAAAGCCTACCTCACGTCAAACATTTTTTGTAAGTACGGTATTTACTAACAAATTTTATTTCTCTCATTTCTGCATGGATAAAGATCAAGACTTTGGGATGTGAGATGAGAAGAAGGGGGGTAAAATGAAAACTGGCAGAGGACGAAAGTCAACTGAAGATAATTGTCTAGAAGACTAGAGTATGTGTGAGAGTAGAGTAATGCAGAACAACAAAAATGCAAGAATCAGGCTGAGAAGCAGCACAGGGAAAGAGAAAGTAAGAGACAAGAGAGGGAGGTAGGATTCCCCACAGCAAAAGAACATAAATGACTATTCTAGTTTGAAACCCTCCCATCTTCTCTTTGATTTCTGCTTACTAGAATTGGTATATACAGGTAGCTATTTATGATGAAGAATACTACCGGGTATTATATTTTCTAAATTTAGCTATGCTGTTTATATTGTGCTTTCACTATGATTGGTGTTGTAAAAAGATAATGGCTTCTCCTAAGCCTAGATTTCCTCACTTTCAATGAATTGGTTAGTTTTTTTTTTTTTTAAAGTCAAAATAATGGACAAATGAAGTTTATCTTTGTGAGGAATGAGTGGCTCACAACTGAAAATGTCTGTAGTTCCAGAAATGGTCTGGCATCAAGTAAGAACTTTTTATTGTTGCACTTGATTTTTCACTTTATATTTTATTGCATATTTTTAAAGTTAGATGGATATACTCTTTTTTGGGGGGTGGGGGAATACACTCCAATTCTTTCTCATTATTAACAAAACTTGTACATGGTATAACACAAAACTAAGAGAGAAGGCCTTCTTTTATGTTTCATACATTATAGCTTTAAACTCAAAATTATCATAATTCCTTATTTTAACCTCAACTACACTGTTACTATTGATCTTCTTATCAACTTTATGAGGAACGTATTACTTCTGGTGTTTAAAGACATAGCTACTTTATATAGTATTTGTTCTTGTTTATCAAAATTACTCAGAATAGCAATATATTTCTTTTCCCCTTCCTAGATAGACAAATTTAAAATTTACATCATTAATAAAAGTTTTAAGATTAAATAGCTGATGTTTATGACCCCTGCTCCAAAAGATCTGATTTCAGAATATAGTAAAAGAATTACCTTCTGGTTCTTGATCTTCACGCTCTCTCCTAATATCATAGTAACTTAATAGCACAAATTAATGACATATTAAACAAAATCAACTATAGATTAACTGTGACAGATCTTTATCTTTAGTACTTATATTTGCCAATCTTTTCTTATCTATATAAATATAGACTTTTAAGGGTAATTTGGAAAAATTCCTAAAAATCATATTACATTAAGGAGAGAAAGCCTGACTATAAAATTAAAAATTAAACACTTTAAAACTGCAATATAAGCCATCTATTTAAGTGTATATAGCCCCAAGAACACAAAAATATAACAAATGCACCTATGTGTTAAGCTTTGGATGATTATATGCTAAACTGCAGAACCAAAGAAATGAGAGCCATAGACATCAGCAATTAGTGCCTAAACTTGAAGAATAATTTAAGATACAAAAAAGGATATTTTGAGTTGATAATCATTTTAAAATATTAGAGAGAATCACAAGAGTCTATGTATGCATATATGTATGTGCAAAAAATAATTAAGATAAATTGTGAAGATTGTATTTACAAAAATAAGTAAGCTACTACATTCATACATTAATGTGAATTTCTTTCTAAGTTTATATTAAGAGTCATGTAGGATTTCAAGGGAAGTGAGACTGGTAGAACGTCAGATACTATTTGGCGAATTCCCATCAGCCATACATGTACTCCTATTCCTTTCTAATAGAACCCCAATTTTGTTCACATACTGGTAGCAAAGCATGCAGAGTAGTGGACTCAGCTGCAGGAGATGAATCACAATTAATCTAATCAAATTTCCCTTTGAGTAACTAGTTCAGTGGTGGGCAGATGACCCAGTGCTAGCCTATAAGTCTTGATAGCATGTCTGAGGGATCAGCTTCTGGATAAAGTTTTCTTCCTTGATTTAAAAAAAAAGAAAAAAGAAAAAACTTGTCAGGAGAAACTCTCCTTTTCCCTAACTTTAGATGCAATTATACGAGACTCTGATGCCTGCAGCTTCAAAAGCCATCTTTGGACATTAGGGGACAAGAAAGAAGATAAAACTAAGCCTCTGACACTAGCTGACTGGAAAGATGGAGTGTTTGGGACCTTGCGGACATTACTGAGCCACTGATTAACGAACTCTGGAATTACTTTCCTCCAGACTTCTTGTCATGCGAGATAAGAAATATCTGTTGTATAAGTCACTTTTTGTTGAGCACCCTGTTACTTGGAACTAAAATATATCCCTCCTGACATGGGTATAAAAAGCAGGTATACATTTGTGGGTGGTCAATACATCTGTGGAGGGGCCTGAGGAACCCAAGCCTTGTATGGAACACTGGATTCAGAAACTAGGGGAGTGTGTCAAGAAGGTCAGAGAAGTGACTTTTGTGTACTCACATCAAGTGCCAACTTTCACGTACAATCATCCCTTTGTAGATACAAAAGAATTAGAGTTTTAAAGTTGTATGAAAAATAAAAATTCCAAAGTAACCAAATCATAGGTCTGGGTGTCCCAACATACCTTTCTGAATGTGCTCATATTTCTGAGGTCTCAGATCAAGTAAATGTTTCTACACTACTCCACGAAACTTGTGAACTACACAACACTTGGAACTGTAAAAAATATAGAAACACAATATGTAAAGTGAAAATAGCACTAGATTTAAAATCAGAAACCCTACTAGTGAGTTCTACTAATTACTAGGTCTAAGACTTCAGACTTCAATTTTCTTAGCTACAAAATTGAGATAATATTCACACCATGAAGTTTTATGAGCATTATATGTAATAGTGTAGCAATGTATATACATTGTAAAATACCATAAAAAACAAACTGTTTAATGACATACTGCAGGCAGATGTTTGTAAAATGAATGAATGATTCCTTCATTCACTATAAAAACTGGACTAGACTTGACAAAACTCAATCATCTTTTCAAGTTTAAGCAAGCTTCATGGCTTTTTTTGCACGCTCTGCCCAGTGCCATAGTGAAGAGATAATACTAAAGAACAGTTCATGCCAAAAGACATGTATTTGCAGAAACCCTAAATTTTATTGTACTTTTTGTTTTATTTTATTAATATGAAAATATGCCATTTATTTCTTGGAATTCATGATACAAAAACCAGACAAAGTCATTACAAGAAAAGAGAACAGACCAATATTCCTCATGAATGAAGATTCAAAAATTCTAAACAAGCTTTTAACAAATCAAATGTAATATATAAAAAAAAATTACTTCATGAATATGTAGGGCTTATCCCAGGAATACAAAGTTGGTTAAACATTCAAAATTCAATCAACATAATTCATCATATTAACAAACTATAAATGAAAAACCATATGATCATCTCAACAGGTCTAGAAAGATCATTTGACAAAAACTTCTATCTACTCCTAATAAAACCTCTGAGCAAACTAGGAATAGAAGGGTACTTCCTCAATTTGACAATGGAAATCTATGAAGAAATCTGCAACTAACATCATACGTAATGATAAAAGACTGAATGCTTTCCCTCATAAAATCAGAAAACCAGCAAGGACGCCCAACCTCATCTCTCCAATTAAAAAATAAATTGTATTTCTAAACACTAGAAATGTACCACACAAAATATAAATTAAGCATAATTATAAAATGGTCTTCAAAATCCCCTCTCCATGGTATACATGATTTGTATAATTTCCTCCCCTTGAATGTAGATGAGATTGTCAAAATGCTGGATTTCACTCCAATGATTATGTTACATTTATGGCAAAAGGAAATTTGCAGATGCAGTTAATATCCTAAACCAGTTTATTTTGAGTTAATCAAAATGGAGATTATCTAGGTGAGTCTGACTTAATCAGGCAGAAGCCCTTAAAAAGCATGAGAAAATTTCTCCTGCTGACTTCAAAGAATATGGAAACCATCATAAGTTCAAAAGCAGCAAGGAACTGAAGTCTGCCAAAAACCTGAATGAACCTGGAAGAGAACCCTGAGCTTCAGATGGAAATGCAGTTTTGGCTGATCCATTGATTGCTGCCATGTGAGCCCTGAGCAGTAGATCTAACTAACCATGCCCAGACTCCTGACCCATGGAAACTGAGATAAGAACTGGGTGATGTTTAAGCCACTAAGTTTGTGGTAATTTCTTTCTCAGCAATAGAAAACTTACATAGATACTGTGGGGACCTGAAATTGGCCACCCCAAGATATGTCTCTTCGGCATCAGGATTATTTGAGGCTGATTGCTTTTGATAAACTGGGACAGGGAAGGAGGCTCTGAGGAATGGAATTTGCCCTTTGTTAGCACACACTTACATTTGTAAGGTAAATCTCTATCTGTAAAAGGTGCCTCCCTCTGTACCAGGAAGAAGAAAGGAGATGACCTTCTCTCTAGAAACTCTTAATCAATGCCAAAGGCAAGGACTTAAATCTGCATTTTATTGTGCTTGTCTGGTAACCTCCTGTAACTGACTTCCCTCCCTCTCCCAATGTTGGCATTTCTTTAAGGATTAAGCATCTTTCCT